>NC_000087.7:30557443-30767443 GCF_000001635.26 Mus musculus | reverse complement strand
ACCGGATGATTCTCTAAAACCACGAAGGACACAAGGACAAGTCATCTATGAGGCTTGAATTAATGGTTCCAATCTTTTGGATATAACTTGGGCTAGCCAAGGGATTTAGGAACGAAGCAAGCTCCATGGGTAGAGGTAGAGGTCTGATCCCCAGTGTGTAATGTTAGGGGCCATGTACAGGATTGACTCTCAGGCCCACAGATCTTTACCCAGAGTAACCCTGACCTGCTCCTGTGCCGTTTTTTTCTGGGGAAAGGTCTCTGGGGCACTCAACTTTTATGTAATCAGACATGTCTTTCAGAGACTGTCTAACAGCTTTTAGACTAATCTCTGTGTAGTACTTAGTCTTACAACTCTCACGGGCGACGGCTTCAAGTTTTAATTTTTTGATGTGTCTAGCCTGGGATGACTGTTTAGTTTCCAATGTGGCGAGAACGTATATTACCATGTCGGAAAAGCACAGACTACGGCAATCTATAAATGATTTGTGGCATGAGACTGATGGCCGAATTTAGGGGGAGGGGAATGATCTTACTTAAGCATTTTATGGAAATTGAGTCTCTCTCTCCGAGAAGAGGGTGATGAAGCGACATCCGCGTCTGCGTCTTCTCCAGTAACCTGCTTGTTATCACCAACGTCCAGCCAATGGTAATGAACTGAAACAAATGCACTTGAAAGAGATGAATCAACTTGAGATTTAACAAATCGGGTCAATTTCTGAAATGCCCAAGGACCGAAGGAGATTAATAATAGGAATTTTAATAGGGGCCCTAAAAGGGAGGGCAACAAGGTCAAAAGCCAGGGGGAGGTTGAAAACCAGTTTTGGTAGTTCACCTTTCCCCTAGGCCATTGTAAATACTTGTGTATGGGTGTAACTCAGTTATCTACAGTTCTAAGTATCTACTCTGGTTCCTCTTTAGGTCTTAAACTTCCTTTTTCCTAGTTGATGGTAAATTCCTGTGTAAGGCAGTGACCTAGCTTTTATTTAAAGTGATAGTGTAATGCCAGAGGCAATTCTGAATGTCACTGAACAGGCAACACTCTTCCTGAAATCTAAGCCCATGGTCTGCTCAAGGACTTTCTAGGACAGTGGAACACCGGTCAAGGCTTGGCTATGTCTAAAATTTCTACCTTTCTAGCCTTAATGTATGTTATATCTTGTCTTTTTACTAAGACTACTACTTCTAAGACATCTTTTGTCTCTAAATTTTTATCTATATAATATGTTGCTCTGACAAAGCTATGGAAATATTCCTATGCTTATCATTAACAAAATGGGCAGTATGTAGCTGCTGATCTAAAGCTGTGGTAGATACCTTTTTAAAGTTTGCATTTTCAGATTTTAAAACCAAGGATCATTTTTTAACTCTAATAGGCAGCAAAACATAAGCAGGTCTCTAACAAAAACATAACAGTAGATTCCTTATCTAAATTAGGATCTACACAATTAGTTAATTGACAAGAATTACAATGAATATGAAAAGACTTGCCAAGATTGGCGATCTTAACTCTTAAAATTATCTAACAATAAGCATATAGGTAAGGTACATAAACTTTCATAGCTATAAGGAGCTGGCCTGAATGGCAAAAAACAGTGTCTCTGACGAAAGCATCTTGTACATTCTCTGTACCAGTCTTTTTGCCTCACGAGTCAGTTTTTTTTAGTTGTTTGTATTTTAAGTTGGCACCAGGTTGGTATTCCTTGCTGCAGCCCATGGTGGAGATACGAAGTTTCTTTATCTGTTTGTAAGTGGATGCTCTCCGATTTTTCTTCTTTTGTGTACTCAGCACAGCTTTTTGGTCACCACTGTCAGGGCACTCACAAGTCACAGGTCAGTCTGTCACATTGGAAGCTAGCATGCTCTTGTAGCATTCTGTGGAAAAAACAGAAACATTCCCCCTTTTCCCCATATTAAGTATCTGAACAGGATCATGGCAAGTGCCAATAAGTGGATCCTTTTTATCTGCCCTAGACACTATTCTATCCAGTTTTTCCAAAACAAATATGTGATCCAAATAATGTGCACGGGGATATAATTTCTCTCCCCCCTTTTTTGTTTTTAAAGAAGGTATAGTTTTTAAAGTTTTACAATACCTTTGAGAATTATAAAATATCTCAGTAACATGTGTAACATTAAATTGTTGACAAAACATCTTTTGGAGGTTTTGAAAATAAAAATTTTGAAGCAAATAAATTTTTCTTTTTTAGATTTTCTGTAACTAAAATCTTAAATATTAAAAATATGTTGCCTCTAAATTTTATGGAGCAACAATTACTTTTTAGAACTTTAAACTTCTCTTTGGAGGCATTAGCTAATAGAATACTTTTTTTTACTTAGGAAACAATATACACTGAAAGATTTAAACTTTGTTTCTTGTATTGAAGCAGACAATAAAAATTTCATACATATTGTAAAGCTATGTTAGCCATACCTACAGGCAAAATTATCTAGTGATCACCAGTTCACTAAAAGTAAAACTCTTTGAATTTAAGCATTATTTTAAACATTTGAATAGATCTGTAACAAAGCTAAAAAGAACTTTTCTTGAACACAGGGAAAAACTTTCTTAGGCACTGTTTGTAAAATAAAAGAAGGCCACAAGCTTCTCTGGGCTACATTAACTTAAACGTAGGATATTTTTTAATCTGAGCATCTTGGCCCTCCTGTAATAAGGACCAGTTTTAGAGGAACAATTTAACTGTCTATGTCTCTAATTTTTGATACTCTTTCTTAAGGATGATTACTCTTATAATTATCTTAATTACAATATACAGGTGAATTAAAGATCTTAAATTTGTAATCAAACTGCAAGCTGCAGTCAATGGAACACTGGCAATTTTAACCATAATTTTTAAGTTTTCGTTGTAATATTAGAATGTATCTATAACTTTTGAAAAGTAAGACCCAATTTTAAACAATATTTTTTCTTTAAAATCAATACTAGAAACATCACTATCACGTTACAAAGTTTGGCTGTCAATTCATGAATGTATGACAGTGTAAATTTTAATGTTTTATTAAAGAGACATTGTTTTAAAATCTTATTTCTATAAGTCTACTTTCTGGGATAAGAATTACACAAAATTTTATCTCAATTTAGAAGTATCTTTAGAGGACTAGTTTTCTGGGCTGTTTTATGCCAGGTGCTTTTGTTTGAAAATGACTCTAGCCTTGAGTTATTACTAAGCTAACTTTGTAACCAGTGTTATACCTTTTTAATCATACCCAAATAACTTATAAGCCAATTCTCTATGACCAAGATATGTAGATCATATTTATACCTTTAAGACCAATCAAAAACCAAATGAAGTGGCTTCACGAAACTTATAAATTTAGATCAATTAAAGACTTTTACTTTTTTATAGCTATACTTATAAGATAAAAACACACTTTGTCATTTGTTAAACACAATAATCACAAAATTGCAGAGAATTTTTTAGGAAAAAATAACTATCAGCTTATTTGCCTTAGAACTAAGAGGTTGTAGATTCTAAGTTTTTTAGCAGGACCTCTCTTGCTGTGCTTGATTTTGGCTAAAGGGAAGGGCCTCTCAGCCTCAGTTGTGCAAACTGAGAGTGATTCAGCAGGTAAAGTTTTAACCATTTTTTTTTCTTTTTAACATGAAACATAAAACAGCCAGTCATTCAGACAATGAAACAATCATTTAGACAACGAAACAGAAAACATACATGAATTGACACGTGATTGGTGCACCAACCAGACAATAGAAAGAGGGTAGAGAGCTTCTCCTGTAGGGGCCAGAGAGAATAAAACAGGGCGTCCCCCGATTTCTCTCTGTCCCTGGGAGTTTTAAAATCTATTTTCTTTTATTTTTTTCTTTCCTTTTCTGCTTGTAAGAAGAGGTAGCTTGTCAAACCAAGATTAAAATCCAAAATTTTCTAACAGTTTCTGGCAAGCATCTAAAACTTTTAATTTATTTAATCTGAGGGCAAATTTTTGAGAAAACACACAATCTCTATACACTAAATGTCTCAAATAGCCTAAAAGTTTACCATGCTAAATCTTTTTTGAAGTCATTATTAGTCCACACTTAGTTAAATATTTTATAGCCATCTGTAAAAACGCTCTCTATTTTCTGCAACCAACAAAAACACCATTGACAAAATGAATTATATATGTTTTAGGAAATGATTTCTTAACTTTCAATAAAACCTAATCTATGAATTTTTTGACCTTTACGAAGTCTCTTTAAAACCCATTTTTATTTACTCTAAACGTGTTATTGCAAATCTCTAGCAAGGGCCTCGAAGCATGTCTGGGCCCAACACACAACTTCTTACCCCAGAGAGTTCTGTCAAGGTAAGCTGAACTGACTCAAGGGGAAGCTGCCTAGCGTCTGAAAGCAGGGTAAAATTTTCAAATAAGGCTATGCCCTCATAAAAGGGCGGGGAAGCAGAAAAGCACATCTAACAATCTTTAGATTCTGACGCATTATCTCTTTGTGTCTTATACAACAAGGCTAAAGCAGAAGCATTCAATATTGACCACAGTAAATCAGTGGAAGAGGGGGGCCTCCCCGCAGGGAGAGTGGGCTGAAACAGGATCGTAGCACACCCTGGGGCAGGAACAGGGGGGCGGGTGCCTGGAAGTTCTTTGGATCTTTTATGATTGTTAGGGATGATTTTAAAGGTCAGGCCATTGTCATAGTTATCTTGATACAATCTTAGGCCCCAGGTGAGAGGGCGAGAACTTTCTCAAGCCTCTAAGTTCCTCCTCTTAGCAGTAAATTTTATGATCAGTGGATTACACCATCTCTTAGTGGGCTGTAAGGGCCAGGCTGCAGGCAAATGTGTTGAGGAAATTACTGTCGCATCTGCCCCGGTGTCCAGGAGCCCTTGAAACTGTTTGTCCTCTAGAAACAAAGTCAGCATGGGCTGTGAATCAGTTATTTTCTGTGCCCAGGAGACTTCTGAGGATCCTGGGGAGGATGGTCCTCGCTCTTCTTTCATATAAGGGAAACGGCCGAATAGTGGGAGTGGTAGGGCTCGGGCTATGTGCTCTCCAGCCCTAAGGGTAAGTGGTTCCTGCATGGCGGTGACTAAGATTTTCATCTCCCCATGGTAGTCGGTGTCAACCACTGTAGGAGTCACCGTTAGGCCTCGTAAAAGTCTGGACACTCGGCCGATGATGAGAAAAAACGTCTTTTGGGGAGGGGGCTCAAATTTACCTGTGTTAACTGCTGTTAATTGAGGCATATAATAACCAGGGGTGCCCCAGGCGGCATCTGCACCCAATGTGAGGACACAGATGTCTACTTTTAACTTGGGCCAATGGGGCTCGGCACCAATCTTGGAGCTGGAGTTAGAGCAGCCCCAATGGCTAGGTTAATAGACTTAGAAACTTGTTGAGAAAACACATCTACCTCATTGCAAAGCTTGATCATACCATTTATATCTAAACTCTTGGTTTTACCTCTCAGGGCAGCCCTACATGTTGAATTGGCGTTTTCAAGAGCAAGTTGTTGGACTAACAGACCCTCACTTTCCTAAGGTCCCAAAATTTTCTCAGCTGCTTCCTGCAATCTGGCAACGAACTGCACATAGGATTCTTGGGGCCCTTGTATAATCTTGGTTAGGGGCATAGTTAGTGCCCCTGTAGCAGGGACAGCGCATCAAGCTCTCAGTGCCTCTGCTTGTGCTGTCTGGGCGAGGACAACAGGGGAGAGCCTTAATTGTTTTATTTCTGCAGCAAAATTGTCTTAACCACAGATTTTGTTAGCAGTCCAGGAGGCTGTCTTCTACAAACTCTGACTTTCAAGTTAAATATTGGCCTCTAGTGAGGACAGACTGAATAACTTTATTTCATTTATTGGGTACCAAGTAGCCTTCTGCTAAACCTTCTAATAGAGATACTGTGCGCCGGCAGCTTAGTTTTGCTTTTGTGAGATGGCGATTGGGAGCTTTCTAAAAAACCTTCAGTAAGGGCTAGGAGGCGAGCACCTTTTCCGCCCTTTTCTGCCTGCTCAAGGAGATCTCTGATGATTCCCCAATAACTAAAAAAGGACTCATGGACATCTTCTCCTTGTTTTATTAAACTATTGATTTCTTTGCCTACTTTATTCTAAGTTTCAGAACCATTTAATACCAGCCATGGACATCTCTTGTCCACAAAACAAAAATATTTTATTAAATTCCCCCTTTTTTTTTTAAACTCTTATCCCTCTCTCCTTAAGAGAACCCTTTATCTCTTCACTAAATGCCCCATGGTTAATGGGACAACAACTGAATGCCTAGGCTTACCTCCCGACGTCCGTACTCGACACTCGAGTGAAGTGTCGGTGGACTGTCCCACTGTTTCTCTGTCTGTGCGGTACCTCTTTAATCCTTAATCCGTTGTCCGGAGGGCAGTCGTACCTCGTGCTCCACGTCGGGCGCCACTTGACCCGTCCAGCAGGTCCAGTTATTCGAGGATCTCGAGGGGACCTCCTCCTAATAACCAAATGGGGGGTAGAGAGAGACGAGGGTCTTGTACGAATAACGACACGGAAACCGTTCTGAAGTTGTATCAAGACCCCAATGTATTGAGAAAGGTCCAAGGTTTAAATGCACAAGCAAAGGGGGAAGTACAGATACTTATCAGTGGGAGGGGTAGGGCAATACAAGCAAAAGGAGAAGTACTTATGGGAAGGGGGGCAATAGAAATTCTTTCTTTTGGCAGCTACACCAGGAAGCAGGAACTTGGTGGTATCAGGGTGTGGTCAGGACACCGGTGATGACCCAGGGCTGGAACATCCCGTAGTTCTTGGAATCCATGTGTCGGTGGCCCGCTTTTGACCCTCTTTTTTTCTCGGGGGGAGAGGCCCAATTCAGAGATCAGGACAATAGCGTTGCCTAAATGGCTCCCAACACTTTTGGTGGGAGATTTTCATGATTGTTTCTATTTCTTAAGGTGTTAAGGGGCTGTATAGATGGTTTATCTTATGGATTTGGTATATGTCTAGATAGTTGCATATTTCACTCATCTTTCGCAGTGTTTTTTTTTTTAATTATTCATTACTTAACTATGTAGTTTATTCATTTCAAGTTTCTTTTTTTTTTCAGGTTGCATTCCATGGAATATCTTTGGCTGAACTGGAATTTGCTCTATAGACAAGACTGACAAGGAATTTAGAGATTTTCCCACCTCAGCATAATAAGTCCTGGGATTAAATGTGTGTTTGCCCCCATTCCCTGGCACCTAGTAATTAATTTTGAAGACTACTTACATACCTTCATATAGTTCAAACCTTATAATATTACAAAATGGAAGCCTTTCACAGTGACTCCTGCTTTTAACCAGAGGACTATGGGTCTTATGAAATCGTATCTCTTTTGACTTCTAAGACAGCCACACATACATAGCCAATTTGAGGCCAGCCAGTGCTAATCAATACAATTTGGCCAAAATGGAAAGAAAAAAACAAAACAAAGTGAAAGCACCTTTCTTATTTTAAGAATGGGCTACATTATAATAACACACACTCACTCACACTCAGACTAACAGAAACAGACACACACAGAAACACACACAGACACGATCAGACAGAAACAGAGAGTGAGGCAGACAGACGGAGAGAGAGAGAGAGAGAGAGAGAGAGAGAGAGAGAGAGAGAGAGAGAGAGAGAGAGAGAGAGAGAGGGAGAGAGAGAGAGAGAGAGAGATCCACAGTGTTGGTGTTGGGAATCATAGCTACCTCCTATGTGGTAGCAGCAACTCTGTGTAACAGATAAGTCATCTTTTTAGATGCTGGCTCTACTTTTGAATTGGCAAAGAAAAAACTGATGCGATGCAGTCTGGAGCTGACCTTTTGGATTTCATAGGATCCCTGAAAATGGTTTCTGAGCTAGAGAACATAAAGTTTAATCATTCCTGGTGCATCTCACATATCTTCTGCCCAGTCTCCAAATGAGACACACGGAATTTACTGTTGGGGAATTGATAAAGGGGGTTTATTTCTGACAAGAAGCCCCTGAAGGATTACACCAATACAGTTGAAACAACCTTAGCACTTGTCAGAATGTGGTACCTGTCTTCTTTATGCTTCTCAGTGCAGCTTCATTTAGTGTGTTCATTTAGTCCTGGTCAGAACACACCACAGAGCAGAAACAAACATTCTTTTCAATTTTTACCACCTTCTATTTTTTCTTGTTTTTGTTGTGTATCTTGACAGACCCTTGCAAGCATTAATTTATTCTTAAATGAATTTGGACCTTTTGAGTAATGTTCTCTTCCTACACCTTCCTTCTCTCTCCAGAAATGTGGAGATCTTTACATGACTCAGAGTATAAAATCATTGGCTACTCTTGCAGAGGGTCTGGAATTCAATTCCCAGTGATCATCCTGTGTGTCACAGCCACATGTAAGTTTTGTTCCAGGGGATCTGATACAAGCTAACTTAGGACCTCCATGTAGTCCAGGAATGTTCACATCCAAAAAATACACTCCTTCAGGTAAAAATGTTCATCCAATAAAAATAATGAAAAGTATGCTGTTTACCAATCGCCATGTAGAACTTGATTTCCAAATGAACACACATATTATGAAGAGCAGACTTTAAAGTATGCATGTAGGTCAACAATTGTGATATGTTTGGTACTTATTTTTTCTTTCTTTTCTGTTTTGCATCCCCTAGGACCTCGCATCCCTATGACTTGGAGGAAAGTAATCCAGAGTTCTTCCATAGTCTCTGCTTCAGTTTCTGCCTCTACTTACCAGCTCTGAATCAAGTTCTGTCCTGACTTTCCTAGGTCATGCAATTTACAAGCTGAGACTTGTAAACAGAAGGAAACCATTACCTCCTTTTGTAGTTTTGGGCCCCGATCTTTATCACATTGAAATCAAGACAGGCTTGCATACTTACACTTATGCTATCTGACTGTGCTTAAACTACTGGTTACAAACAGTTTGTTCAGAACAGTGGAGTGACGGTTGAATGCCAGACAGTTACCTAGCAATTGTTGCCCTATGAATTTGGGTTACATCTCTCATTATACTGAAGATTCAAATTCAATCAAATGGTTTTAGTACAAGGTAGAGAGGCAACTTAATGTTCATAGAAAACCAATTCCACAGTAGATCAATTCTAAAACTAAACTAACCTGAATGTTATCTCAGCACTAATAAGTAGCAGTGGGACAATCAAAGGTATAGGAAGGTGCAGAGGCAGAGGTTCAGATACAGGCTGAGGAAGAGAATGTAGAGGCAGAAATAGAAGGAGAGGCAGAGTCACAGGGACAGTCATAGGAAGATTCAGAATTAGAGAATGAGTCAGAATTTGTGGTGTGCATGTACCTGGTGTGTGTCTTTGTAATTCTTGGACATTTTAGGAAGTTACATTAATTCAAATCCTGAGAGGTGGGGTGATTGGTTACGACAAAGCTATCAGAATACAACAAGTATACCAAGACATGGTTTCTGTCTAATTGGCCACGCAGACACAAGGAATACTTATAAAAGGAGAGATTCCAAGATAATGGCTTTCTTCCTACTGATAAGCCTGACTCCCCGAGTCTCAGCATAAACGTTAATTATGATTCATTAGAAAAGAGCACAAACAAGACTGCAGAATCTCAGCCAACGCTATTGAGAACACTTTTTTTTTTTAATCACAAAGCACTCACACAACATTTTAAAAATCCTTTACTGGATTCATCTTCTAAGTATACACTATATGTTATATTTAGTGTATCATAAAATACTAAAGAGGAGTATCTACTTATGCACACTGAAAGTGTACTTCAAACAGAAAGCATTAATACTGTTACTCCATATATGAAACATGTTTATGAAGTAACACTAAGGGAGATTTACACACAATATTTGCATTTCATATGAGGTCCCCAGATGAAACTTAATTGCATCAAAACACATGGCACAGCATGGAACAGGTATGACTAATATTAAAATAGTAAACAGCTGAATGCAGGAAGTATGGAATACAGAGTTACGAAGATTGGTGGAATACTATATTTACATACAACATACATTAGTGAAAAACTCCTGCTGCATTAACTTTGCACAAGATTGAGTGTCAAAGCTAGTACTTTTTGTCTGGTGTTTGGTGGTTGGTTACGCAAGTTGGTTGTGGTTTTTTCATAGCCATAGTTAAAGAAGAAGCACTAGGAAAAAAATTAGAATCAGAGATTTTCTAATTCCTCTCTCTACACTTATTTCTGTCCTATCTAGTGTTTTGGGGTATAAAAAGAAGAACCTAGAAAATATCAAACACAAGCTATAAAAGTGAATCTTCCTTGCCCTCCACCAGAAATCATCAATTGTGAAGAAATACACTTCATCTTCTTTATCATAAATTTTAAAGGACTCTCTTCAATAGCTTCTTGACTGGACTGTTTGTTTTTACTTGTGTGTATGTGTGTGTGTGTATGTGTGTGCCTTGCTGTGTATAATTCCTTCCTGTGTTGCTATCCATTCATGTTTGTGGATTTACTCACAACAAAGCAGATACAGTGCATTGGATTATCTTTTGCCTTTTTTGCTTGTTTGTTTGTTTGTTTTTGTTTGGTTTTGTTTTGTTTTTTCTTTTCTTGTGGTAGGGAGTGCATCTATGCTTTTTGTTGGGAGCTATTACTGCAACGCGATTGTCTTGATCTCTGAATTGGGTCTCACGCCCCCCTCCGTTAAGAAAAGAGGGTCAAAAGCAGGCCACAGACATGCTGCTCCAAGAACAACTACAGATTGTTCCAACCCTAAGTCAGTGCTGGATGTCCTGACCTCAAGATGTACCCTGATAACACCAGTTTCCTGCTTCCACCAGTAGTCGCCAAAAGAAAAATTTCCGCTGCCCCTTCCTTCCTGCTGAGAGGTACTTCCTCTCCCCCCTCCCTACCCCGCTGCCCCATCCCTCCTGCTGAGGTGCATTGCTTCTGCCCCATTCCTCCTGCTGAAAGGCACTTCCCTTTTTGCTTGTGCATTTAAACCTTGGTCATGGTTAATACATTGGGGTCCTGATGTAATTCAGAACGTTTCCATATCTTTTTTTCGCACAATACCCTAATCCCTCTCTACCCCCCATGTATTTCTTAGGAGAAAGTCCTCTCGAGACCCTCGAATAACTGGACCTGCTGGACGGGTCAGCTTTTGAAGTTACAAATCAAATTGAGTGACAAATCTACCTTAGACAGGGTTTTGAATACTTTAACAGAAAGTATTTCTCTCTTTATTACTAAGAAATTATAATCTTGTTTTTCTTGTACTCATGAACTGTTACAGAACATTTAGTTCCATTTCTACCAATTTTATGCAGACACTAAGCAATGCCAACCCATTGCTGATATTTTTTATTGATAATGCAATTTGATCAATACATGAGTTCTTGTTTCTGCCTTGTGTCAGATTGTGTTTTCTTGAAGACTTGTATCTTATGGGCTATAACAAAAACTTGGAATGCTTGTAATGTACAGTTGAGGAAGGTGGTCTGGAGACTCGGGGGTATTTCTGTGTATAGAATGAATGCCAAGTGCCTAGTGTTCTATCAGGGAAATGTTGCACCTTAGGCTACAGGCTCATCGTTTTGTCCTCATACATTTGGGGACAATATTTTTTAGTACCACAGAGCAAACATTACAGGTACTTACTTTTTAAACTGTCAGTAATCTCTAAATCTGAAATTTGGGCTTTGGAACACGCTGTTCTCTCAAAGCTAGTCAGAAAATGCTTAGCCATATGAGCCCAATCCTTGCTTTTTATCCTGAGAGTGGAGGAAAACTGGTTTTTCTTGTAAGGGTTTTGCAATTCGAGATTCTGGTGTCAGCAGAGCTTACATGATCCCTATTGAGGTTGATCATTTGTAATAGCAAGGGAAAGGTGGGAGGATCAGTACCCTGATGGCTCAAAATAAGTCTAGAACACACTGCATTCTTCCCCTTGTGGGTGCCATCCCTGTCACATTTTGAAGAGAAACAGTGCTCCTCCAGGAAGCTGGAGGAAATTGGCCTGTATTCCTTTGGATGCTGTTAGACCCAGCCTCCAGGTCTGGACTGACTATCATTAAGGCCCCTGTCCCTGCTGCTCTCACAGTTCTCCACAAAACAAGAGACTCTCTTTAGCTTTTGTGCTGAGTGATGTCAGTGCTGCTTCTCATATACTGATTAACTAGGCTATTTGGGTCTTAGAAGAATGTCTTTTTCTCAACTATCTATTTACCAGGTAAACTGTCAGTGAGAATGGTGAGACATATATTCTTGGCAAGGTTACCATAATTAAGGGCAGGGAATATGAAGATAAGGCAGACTTTTTAATATATTCCCAAAGTCTAGCTTTAATTGACACTCTAATGACTGGCACAAGAAACATGAGATTGTAGGTTGACTTCAAAGTGTAACATATGAGGTCCATATAGAAAATCAGGAGATGACTGTTGAGAACAGCCCTGGGCTTTAAAGAATTTGTTCTACCATGACTTTCCCAATATTTCACCATCTTAATAAGTATGTTGTGAAGGCAGGAGATGGTGTAAGAGTGTTCTCATCAGCATCTAGGTCCCATGGATGCTTGTACACTCTGTCACTTCAAGATATCTATGGCACAGTGGTACCTGATTAACAAAGAAGCCTTTGTAGTGCCACAGAGCAGCAAATAGTGGCCTAGGAGCAGGAAGTAGGAAGGTTGACCATGGCCCTCCTTTCAGGATTTACACTTTAAAGCCGAGACTCACTGTAAAAACACACGTGTTTCAGATATTTATCTCATGGAATGTACAGAGAATATCTCTGTCGATTGGTGTGATGGATTTAGACATGACTGAAAATGCTTTTATGTTAATCTGAGTATGCTAGTAATCTTATGCCAACTTGTGAAAAACCTAGAGTCACCTATGAAGAGGAAACATCAAATAGGATCTCCCTACATTAGATGGGTCTATAGGCATGTTTTTTGGATTAAATAAAAGTATATATTAATTTAATTTTTTCATGTAATATGGGTTGAACAAATTCTTTCCCTACTTTATATCCCTACCATTCAACTCAGAGACACTGTGAAACTTATAGAAGTCATGGGCCAAATGGATTTAACAGATACATGTGGAACATCTCTCCCTAAAACTAGAACACACATGGTATGCACTCACTGTTATGTGGATATTAGACAAAGAACACAGAATACCCATGATATTATACAGTAAATATCTGCACCGAAGCAGTACCCATACTGTATTCATATCATCACGAATCAGTATGCACAGTTCTCAGTACTGTGCATCTCCTAAAGGAGAATTGCCAACCTCAGATTTAGCAAGGCCTCAACAAGAATTATATCACTGGTAACACCACAATTCCTGGCTTTTAGGCTATATTAGGAGCTGGAGGTCATCCTCCTCATCTCTGTTATTCCCACAGCCTGAGGAAATTAGGGGAGCATGCAGTAACAGCAAGGGTGGAAAACCAGAGACCAGCAAAGGGACTAAGACCGTCTATCAGAATAAAAACCAATCTCTTCTAATATTTGAAATATCTGCCTTTCTAGCCCTTCTAATAAACCTATTTCTCTAATCAGACCTAAAGCCAAAATGCATGGTAGAATGTCTTTAGAATGAAAATAGCAGTTGCCACCTTAAGCCTTTGTTTGCAGGGATGCACTCCCACTGCAGTCTGATTGGAGGATGTTGATTGACCTGCTTGAGAAAAAGAGACCAATCAATGAGAAAGTAGCAATGCAAAGCTTCTTTTGGGGAAGTCCAGGTACTTTATTCAGTTGCAAATTGCAAAGCTCTGAGAGTAGCAAGAAAACAGATATTCTGGGAGGCTGAGTCCCCAACTAAATTCTATGCAAAAGAGGAATTTTAGTTCTCAGAGTGATACTTATAAGAAGATTCAGGATCTGTGTTCAGCAAACAAATTAATCTCTTGGGCAGCCTCTGTACTCCATCTTCTCGTGAAAAAACACAAACCGAGCCCCTTCCCCAGATTATAATCGCATCTGGACCCTTCCATTCCTTAGTTAGTGGGTCTTTTCATTTTATCAATGCATATGAATTAGTAGTAACTGGATGCCAGTGGTGATCTACTGCAGACTGACCTTTAATATCAGTTTGCAAAAAAAATTAGTTCAAATAAAGTAAAGGCAAGATGTGCCTTTGGTGACCTTGGGCGATATAACTGCCACTGTTTTGTCATAAAAGGCCAATTCTTTAAGGTGTGATGAGCACATTGAACTATTTTGTTTGCCATGGGCTTATAAGGAATTCAAGTTTTATATTTGATTCCAAATTCCTTACAGAATGAAATAAAATTTTTACTAGAATAGGATGGCCCATTATCTGTTTTGATATGTTTAGGCAATCCTATTGCATTAAATGCTTGTGGGCAATGATCAATTACATTTTTAGAAACCTCTCCTTTATGCAGAGAAGCAGAAAAAAGCAAAAAGAAATCCTGAACAAGTATCGATACAAACATGTTCATATTTTAGTTTTCCAAATTCTGCATAATGGGTTATATCCATTTGCCAAATATGTTTAGACATAAGGCCTCTAGAATTGACTTATAAATTTGGCACTGGAGATAATGAAATACATTTAGGACATTGCTTTACAATCATTTCGCTTGTTCCTTAGTGATCTTATGTCTTGTGTGTGTGTGTGTGTGTGTGTGTGTGTGTGTGTGTGTGTGTGTGTGTGTGTTTGTGGGTATGTTATTAAAATAAAAGTTTAAAAAAGCTTTGAAATTTTGTAAGAAGAAAAGCTGAGAAAACTGTGCTGAGAAAGCAATCCAATAAGCAGCCTTTCTCCATGTACCCTGCCTATACTCCTACATGTGTCCTGTCTTGATTTCACTCAGTGATGGAGTGCAATGTAGAAATATAAGACAAACTAAGCCTTTTTTTAAAGGGAAGGGAGGAGATGGTTGGTGGGATAGGGATTTGTTGAATGGAAAATGGGAAGGGAACTATCATTTAAAATGTAAATAAATCCCAAAATTAATGAAAGAAAATATAAGTCCTGTGCAGAAATCCAAAGTGACAACATGAAACTGCTCACCTACAATCTCCTAAGCTCAAATGTGTAGGGCTTGGGCATGCATGACTTCCATCTGTGCCTGCAGGCCACTGAAATCTGCATCAACTATGTGGAGATCTACCCTGACTTCCTGGCACAGATGCTCCCCAAAATGAAGTGGGAAGTGATTGTGCTGGGAGCAGACTCCTCAATATTGGCTGAGGTACTTAAAGATCCAACTGAAAGCTATTAACAGGATGAAACGTTTTTGAGGAAGATGTACCCACATGTGGCTTGAGAATTGGATGGTACCCTGCAATGCTCAGAATCTGGACATCTCTTCCCTATAAGCTGCAGGATACCCATTATGGTGTTGAATGATGAGGATACAGAGATATAAACTTGTTAGCCACCACACTGTGAGGTGGGAGTGGGTGCACAGGTGAAGGAACACCCTGGTGAAAGAAGGGGGACAGGGGATGTGATAGGGGGTTTCTGGAGGAGTGGGAAACTGGGAAAGAATACAACATTTGAAATGTAAGTTAAAATATATGTAATTAAAAAAAAAAGACCAACCATATAATTCAAAGTGAGGGGCTCATCGCTGCCACCGAATATGGAGCAAATGATGGCCTAGTTGGACACAGTGAGAAGAGGGGATCCTGGTTCTGAGAGACTCTATACCCCAGTGTAAGGGAATGGCAGAACAGGGAAGCAGGAGTGCTTAGGTTGGTCAGTAGGGGGAGGAGGGGCATGTTAATGGGTTTTTAGAGGGGAAAACATGAAATGGGATAACATTTAAAATGTAAATATAGAAAATATCTAATAAAATAAAATAATAAAATAAACAACCTTGGGAACAATAAGTTAATAGCAGAATAAAAAAAAATCAAAGAAGCTGGGTGTGGTGTTGCAAGCCTTTATTCCCTTGACTTGGTAGGCAGAGGCAGGCAAATTTATGAGTTCAAGGCCAACCAGGTCTTCAGAATGAGTTCTATAACAGCCAGGCCTACACAGAGAAAACCTGCCTCGAAAAAATAAAAAAATTAAAGAGAAAGAAAGAAAGAAAGAAAGAAAGAAAGAAAGAAACTAAGAAAGAAAGAAAGAAAGAAAGAAAGAAAGAAAGAAAGAAACTAAGAAAGAAAGAAAGAAAGAAAGAAAGAAAGAAAGAAAGAAAGAAAGAAAGAAAGAAAGAAAGAAAGAAAGAAAGAAAGAAAGAAAGAAAGAAAGAAAGAGCAAAGCACCAAAGCACTCATGTGCATGCAGAATAGCACTGGTTCCAAAGACAGCCCTGTCCAAATGATACAACAGCACATGTTTTCACAAAATGGATTCTGAACATGTCCTCAGATTGGTCCTTTGACTATACTATCTAGGTTATTCCCCTCATGGTCACAAGAAACAAAAGGAAGTAACATAATAGTCTGAAGCAGATATCAGACTGATGCCAAGACGAGCCTATGACTCCATCATGTTTTCTGTTTTCAAGCATCCAGAGAGTGGTTCTCAACCTTTCTAATGCTACAGTTCCTTCATATATATTCTTCCTCATGCTTGGTGAGCCCCTACATAAAATTATTTTTTCCTACTTCATAACTGTAATTTCCTAGTGTTATAAATCCTAACATACATACCTGACATAAAGATAATCTTAGACAACTCCCATGAAAGTGTCACAAGGACTTACAACTTGTAGGTTGCCATTCACAGTGCCAGGCAATACTAGTAAGACTAGCCAGCTCCTTGATATTTACACTTTCTGCCTTCCAGAACTGTACTAAGATAGATGTGGTCTATTTAAGTTGTTTAATCATGTGAACATCTGTAAAACTACTTGGAAACACATACCCAAATGGATGATGGAGTCTATTTTTCCTGTCTTGGAATCTTGGCAGGGATGAGTCAGCTCTAATGAAATAGATGAGAAAGGTTACTGGATGAATTCCTACTCAAACTCATTGGAAACTACAGCAAATCTGTTTTGTCTGCATGAAGAATGGATGAGGATTTGTGCTCCATTATAAAGGTCAATAAATTGACTAATTTGATTCCTGCCTGTATATTTGTGTGTGCTTTGTACTTTTTTCTGCTTTGTGTTGTGTTCTGTGTTCTTGATTATTAACTCTAGGGTCCTTACCATACTTGCAAAATGAAACTTTTCTCAGTTGGAAAAGCTTTCATTTTTGTCCTCTGTATACAATACGATTCTTTAAAAAAATCAGTTTTTGAACCTTTGTACTTATAGTAAGATCAAAATTTCTGGGAAGAGACTTTTCATTTAAAATACAGCTTTTCATTCAATAGATTCAGATTACTGTCCCCCCAAATCCTTCTACAATCTCTCCACTTCTTGACCCACCCAAATTCACACTTTTTCTTTCTCCCTTTATTAAAATACAAACATGCATCTAAATAATAATGATACTATTAATGATACTAATAACAATAATAATGAAGATTAAGATACAAAATAAACAAATGAACCAGAACAGAACAAAGCAAACATAATAAAAAAAGAGGCAAAGAAAAAACACAAGAAATATACATGTAGACACAGAGACATATACGTTCACAAACACTCAGAAATCTCATAAAAACAAAAAAAACTGCAAATCATAATATATAAACAAAGGACCCTTAAGGTATTCTTTAAAGAACCCTGCCAATACCTTATTATATAAAGGACCTCCAAGATTATTATCCAGTTTGATTTTCATTTGCCAGGCAATGCTGAACTAGAGACTTAGATTTAAGCATGGTTTGCATACCCAGTGATACCCTAGTGGAAATTTGAATGTTTTCCTTTCCAAGCTACAAACTAGAAATAACTTCTGAGATAAAGATAGTGGCATGCATGCCCTTCCCTCTCATTGCTTGGGCTCTTTCTATCTCAGACCTTGCAGGCGCTGTGCATGCAGATACTGCTACAGACACTTTTAGTTCAATGCAACTGATATTAGAAGGCCTTGGGTGAGAGTTTTAACCACTTCGACCTATGGGAGTGATAGGATGATAAGAAATATCAATGGCTCATTTAAACTTTGATTGCTTCATTTTCTATACTCATGCTGGTTTGCAGCATGACCACCTTCATAGTCTCTGTGAGTTTTGACATGATGAATGAACAGGCATTCTTCAGAGGATGTAAAGAATTAAAGCTCAAGAAATGTATGAGGTGGCCCACTAGCCACTCAAGTAAGGTTACTAGCCACTCAAGACCGCATGCCTGAACTTCATCTCTGAAATAATATACATGGTAGAAGAAGAGGATTGGCTCTTCCACACTGTCCTGCAATCTCTACACATGTGCAGTGGTTTGTGCAAAGTTACACACATCTGTACTTAAGCAAACAATTGTACCCATAATGTAAGTACATTAAAATGTATAAAATCATATAAAAACAAGCAGACCTCCTACTGGAAGTTTCAGAGAGACTACATTTATAGGATTTGGAGCTTGTTTGTTTCCTACAAACCTCCCATGCAGATGGGAGGTTTTACATCTACTTTCCCACGAGTAAGTCTTCGCTTGAAGCACTTGCCTGGGATTCCTGTAGAGTTGTTTTTCTCACCACATATGAAGAAACCTCTGTGTATTCTGAGTGCCCTAGATGTTGCTGAATTGAAAAATGTACATGTAACACAGACTTCCCATAATTGCTGAAGGCAGGCCCTCCTTTCTTTCTTTTACTGTAGAAGTATCTTTTCCATTTTGTAAACAACAGACAGTAGTAGTTTCCTTCCTAATACAAATGTCTCTGGTTTAGTTAAATAGATTTACTAGCTTCAAATCAGACAATACCATGAAAGTTCATTTTCAGGAGGGTTAAGTGGAATTGAATTTGTGTTGTGTATTACTAACTGAGAGGCCAATTTATAACCACAGAGCACTTTGAGGTGAGTGGGAAAAAAATTTACAATTATAAAATGCATAAAATTCCTTACCAAATTTTTATCAAACTTGCTTTATACGTAAGATCAACCAAAAATTAACAGACAACTACCAAACAGTTAAAGCATAACAATGCCAATAAATTAAAAGAAAATGCTTATTTAGAAGTGGGAAAAGATAAGCTTTTATCGAATCTGCTTAATTGTATAAGAAAGAGAAACATCACTTTTCTTCACATGCTCAGAATTTAAGAGGGGGAAACGATTCCACGCGATAATCCAGTTCTATGTACACAAAATTAAGCAAGATCCTCATAATTAATGTGTGAGTACACAATGTCTGACTCAAATTCTATCAAAGACGCTAAAGTCCTGTTAATGCAGGCTCATCAGTCTCACTGTATTTATTATTATTATTATTATTATTATTATTATTATTATTATAATTATTATTATTATTATTTATTAATTGCTGTTGTTGGTTTTTTGTTGTAATTAAATAATTTAAATTTAAAGTTTATTAAATTTCAGTAGGTGATATTCAAGAAATGTATAAAACTTTTCATATTGACCAGGGACAAATGACTCTGCACTAAAAAACTAGATCTCATTACCCATATTATTATCTGGTAACTGTGTGCACAAGCAGACCTGAGACCTAACAAAGTTGTCCTTTAGTTCCTCATTTTGCTCACATCAGCATATGTAAACCATTGCCAAGTTCAGAGGCTAAGAATCTGCATAGTATATTTCACAGACCAAGTCCTCATCGATGACAGAAACTGTGGCTATGTACTCTGTTTATACTTTATTCCTCACGATGAAGGAACAGGAGAAAGCAAGAAACTGATGCTCTAAAGGGCTTACCAAGAAACTTCCCTGGACAATATTGGTATGAATTAGTAGAATTTGACTAAAAGAACACTTTGTCCACCAGGCTTGGAAGATGTAGAAAATGTAAAACTATTAAAGAGAAAAATGTAAAGCTGTACTTGTAATATAGTTAACAAAACACCCATGGAAGGAGTTACAGAGACAAAATTTGGAGCTGTGACGAAAAGATGGAGCATCTAGTGATTGCCATATCCAGGGATACATCCCATAATCAGCTTCCAAACGCTGACACTACTGCATACACTAGCAAGATTTTGCTGAAAGGACACAGATATAGCTGTCTCTTGTGAGACTATGCCGAGGCCTAGCAAACACAGAAGTGGATGCTCACAGTTACCTATTGGAATGGGTCACACGGCCCCCAATGCAGGAGCTAGAGAAAGTACCCAAGGAGCTAAAGGGAACTGCAACCCTGTAGGTGGAACAACAATATGAACTAACCAGTACCCCGGAGCTCTTGACTCTAGCTGCATATGTATCAAAAGATGGCCTAGTCAGCCATCACTGGAAAGAGAGGCCCTTTGGACTTGCAAACTTCATATGCTCCAGTACAGGGAAACGCCAGGGCCAAAAAGGGGGAGTGGGTGGGTAGGGGATTGGGGGGATGGGTATGGGCGACTTTTGGGATAGCATTGGAAATGTAAACGAGGAAAATACCTAATTAAAAAAAAAGAGAGATAAAAAAGAGTTTATGGTTAATGAGGGTACATTTTTGTTAAGATTGGTTCACATAGCCTGTCTTCCACTTAGCTCCATTTCCATAGCCAATGGGATGAAATTCTGCCAGGCCTGTCTATCATCAATATGAGTGGATGTGCAACTACAAGAGCCAAAACTAGGAGTTATCATGGAAGATCTCTTTTCTGAAGAAAAATTGAGGAAGAGTGGATTGGGGTAGCAAGAGTGGAGGAGAAGTCAGGAAGCAGAGAAGAGAAGGAATACTGGTTTTGGGATGTTGATTGATTAAATAATTTAAAAAATCAGCTCCAGGACAGATTATTTTCTGGTGTTAGAGAAAACTCATCTCAACAATTATTATTAAGGAGAATTTTATTCTCTGTGATCCTAGAGTGAATTCGTATTGGTGTGTGTGTCTGTGTCGGTGTGTCTCGGTGTGTGAACCTACCATGTTGCTTAAAGTATCTAGCACAATATAATTTGTCTTTCATGAACTCACAAGCCAGGATTCACTTCTCTGACTACATGGCCATCTTAAGAAGAATCCTCCTGGCCAAGCAGTTGTTATTTCAACATAAACCTGGGATTCAATCTACCTTGCTTCTAATTGGGACCAAAAGTATAAGCCACATGTGTTTCTCTGCCAGACTACTAGTGGATGAGACCCTCGAGTATCCCAGATGCATACCATGTTGGAGAGGGTACATAAGCTCCCATGCACTGACCTTATCAATAAATTAAATGCTCAAACGTTTCTATAGAGAAAACTGCTATACTCATTTAAAATTAAGAAATCACAAATTGTACAACCCTTTAGGCACAGGAGTAGTATTCAATCATTTAAAAAGTCCAGTGTGTGTAATAAAAGCCAAAATAATCAAAGTCACTTTACTGCTCTCTTTTACTTCCAGAGAGATGGATAACTAGTATGGACAGTGAGATCTGTAAGTGGACTTCAAATGCTTACAAGTTTCTAAGGTTTGTGTTGGCTTTCAGGTCTTCTTGTGTTCCCCAAGCTTCCTTGAAAATAGACAATGTCAAGGGAGAAACTGAGGTGACAACTACCTTGCTTACACTGAAGGAAGACACAATCTTATCATGTTGTTCATAAATTTACCTGAATCTTTGTTTTGGTATTCTATGGCGGTGAACATTATAGCCACTGAAACTATGCCATGAATATTAATTCTTTCTGACTTCAAGAGCCCTAATAGCATTTTACATCTCTTCTGAGATAAGTGAAGATTTAAATCATAGTCCATGGTACCTGAAACCAGAGTATAGTGTCTAAGAAAACATTGCTGTGAACACAGATGTCAAACAAAAACATAGGTATGGATACAAATGTCAAAGAAATACTCATTTCTTTTATTACTAATACAAAAAAAGTGTGTGGATAACACAGATAATGAAAGACAGTGGGAAGCAACGTAGAATTCTATTGTATCTTTTTTTATGATATGAAACATAACTCTCCCAAATTTTCTAGATTTTAAACCTTCTTTACATTCTGTCCCTGCAATATGCTAATTTTCCTTAGCTTGGCAATTCTGTCTGAGTTTTCTGACACGTTCTGGTGTCTGAGAAGCCTTGATCGTCTGTTAAACATTTTCTCACACAGGTTACATGTATAGGGATGGTCAGCAATGTGGGTCAGCTGGTGCTTAATGAGGTGAAATATTTGAAGGAATGGTCTCTCACATTCAATACAGTTAAACAGGATTCTCTCCTGTATAAAATCATTGATGTTCAACTAAATTTGTATTATGATTAAAGGTTTTCTGGCACCAGGGACACTGATGTAGTTTTATTTCTTAGTGAGTCAGATAATGTATTTTAAAATCTGAACGGTGTTTTTCTGCGTGTGAGGGTGCATGTGTGTGTGTGTGTGTGTGTGTGTGTGTGTGTGTGTGTGATATGTATTCAGGGTCCAAAGAGACCAGAAGACTTAGAGACACAAGTAGGTTTTTATTCTTGTTTTTTTTGTTCTTTTGTTTTGTTTTGTTTTGTTTTCTAGACAAAGTTTGTTTGTTTACCCCTGGCTTTCCAAAAACTCACTCTGTAGACCAAGGTGGCCTCAAACTCAGAAATTCGCCTGCCTATGCCCCCAGCCCACAAATGATGGGATTGAAGATCTTTTCCCACACTACCTGACATTAGACAGTTTTTTTGTTAAACTATATTTGGTGTTATAAACAGAACGGGAAGTTTAACATGTACTGTTTAAGAATTGAGCCATCTCTTTCTTCACAATGCAAAAAATAACAAGAATGAATAAAGTAGAAAAATATTGTGTAATAGATATGAGGGCTTATTTATAATTGTTTAAGAGTTAAATAATAACAACAAAAAGTCAAAAAGCTCAGTCTGGACATATGTATACAAATTGCCAAGTAACTTTTAACAAAACACACAAGCAATTCAATGAAGGAAGGCTATAAATGTCAATAAATGATGGGGAGCCAATTGGACAATGTGATGAGTGTTCTTGGGTTTGAACTTTACTGCATCAAAAATTAACTAAAATCCAACTGACTGGGCAAGACGTTAATGGATTTTTTCTTAATAATTTGAAATGGCAAGATCCATTTTGAATCTGAATCTTTCAAGTGGGAAAAGTCACCTTAAACCTGGCACACACTTATATAAATATTCTGCAAACTATATGAAAGACGTGGAAGAAGAGAGTTTGTTTTCTTTGCCTGTTTGCCCTCATTGGGAAGCCCATTCCTTCACTGTCAATACAGGTCATTTTCAGTATTCCATAATACACTGGAGACTGCCTGAGACAATCCACCTCATTGACTGAATAACTATTAGGTTCTTAGAATATCAGTTGGTAGACAGCTATTGTTAGATCACACCCTGTAATTCACTTTAAAGTATATTTAAAGTATATTTAAAGTATATTATATAACAAAATATTATAAATGATAAAATATATTACATATAAAATAAATTATATATAATACATACACCATAGTTTTATAAAATTATGCATATATATAATTTGTGCTGTATGTTTTGTTTCACCTGAGAGCAGTGACACATAATAGGTAAAAGAGTCAGCCTCAAACTCAATCTCAACTTCATACTGTATGTAAAATAATTCACAAGGGCATGTAAGAACAAAATAAAAGATTTAGGAAAATTGGAGTATATGTATGATTAAGAGAGTTAAGAGTTCTAGATTTCATGGAAGAAATATTCATTCTAAGAGAAATAATTGATCCTCACTAAAATTAAGAACTTTCACGCTGAGCTGGATGGTGGTGGTGCATGTTTTAAACCCAGAACTTGGGAGGCAAAGGCAGGTGAGTTTGTGGTAAAACTGTTGTACAGATTGATCTTGAGGACAGCCAGGGTTATGCAGAGAAATTGTATCTTAAAAAAACAAAGAAAACAAACAACCCCAAAACAAAAAATAACATAGAAAATATTTTTTTTTCTGTAGCCATTCCTGATTCAACAGTGAAGAAGCAATCTAAATCAATTATAACCCAAAAGGTAATATCTCCCAGAGTGTATTTTTCACCGTTACAGTCCAGGTTACACAATGTATACACAAAGGAAAGGAGTTATAGTTAACCAGTTAACCTAGAGAGGTGGTTAGCTTGTAGATGACCAGCATTACAACACTGTAGAGTGTCTTCTTCAATGGGTTAGCATAGCCCATTCTTCCTCAGATAAATGCATTTGTATATTGTCAAATATTAACATTCCTGAAGAAGAGAAAGGACTTGAATTTAATACTGAGGCAGAAGCAGTTGTTGTACCTGTCTGTGAATCATGGCAGGCTGCATGATGAGGAAATTATCATTAACGAATTTAGGTGGAGAAACTGGGATAACCAGAGGTAGGCAAGTGGACCAGATAATTGGTTGTAAAATATCCAGTTTCCACTCTGATCCTGACAAGTCTAGTCGCCTGGAGATCAGTAAGGTTGAATGTACCAAAGAACACTAGTGGTCTTAGCAGCAGGAAAAATCTAAAATGAGACTGCCTGAATTCAAAAGGGAAATGTTAAAATAAAATAAAACAATAACAAAAAGCAATCTGACTTTCTCCAGCCCCTCTATGGTCCAGTAGCCTCCATGGCTATTTAACACCAACAAACCACTAGTAAACACTAGTGTTGGGCAGATTTGTGTGTTGCTATAAAGCTGCCTTGATCATTTGCTTTCTTGGGTGTTATCCTTCATGAAGTTATTTCTCTCTTTTCCTTCTCTGTAAAATATATAAGACTAAACTTAAAAGCATTTTCTGAAGTGATACATGAGTCCCACCCTCTCCATATAAGATCTGGTTACCATGAGTCAGCCAAAATAAACTCTGCCTGACATTCTTAGGTTGGATTCTGAAAGAGGTGGTTTCTGTTGTCACTGGAGTGTCACTTAGTTCCCCATTCACTAGCAGCACCTAGAACATGGCACTAGGGTACAAAGGCCAGTGGAAGTCCTCCTCTCTCAACTCATGGATGTATTTTCATAAAAAAGATATTAATCTCAGCATCTATTCCACCTCTAGAGAACATGAATGCCAGCCTAGGCTCCTATACCTAACAAAACTCTCAATCACCATAGACGGAGAAAACAATATATACAACGACAAAGCCAATTTTACACATAATATTTCCTTAAATCCAGCCCTACAAAGAATAATAGGTGGAAAACAACAACACAAGGAGTGAAACTACACCATAGAAGAAACAAGAAAGTAATCTTACAACAAATCCACAAAAACATGCTTCCACCTCTAAGAATAAAACTAATAGAAAGTAACAATCACTTTACCTTAATATCTATTAATATGAAAATTAATATTACGATCATAACCTAATTGAATGAAATTCAAAAATATGAGGAATTAGAAATTGTCCGTTTTTCATTATGTTGTTCCTAATTTGGTAAATAGGATTAATAAGTCCAATATTGTATAATCCATATAGTCTTTCTTCTTGTTTGTACATAACACTGTATTGCTGTGTGCCACATAATGGTCTTGAAAACATGCTTCCCCTATCTCAGCGTCTGTATTAGTAGGATTGTTTATTTGATATTTTTACACTATCCTATGGTTTTCAAAACAGCTTAAATTTTTCAAAACTCTTTATAAACCAAAATAAATGTAGACAATTAATTTGGGAGGTGGCTTATAAGAGAACAGCAAAGAGTGAGACTAAAGGGTTTGCTTGATATTTATTATTATTGTATAAATTCTGAAGAGGACTTTATAAGTTACTATTATTCTGAGATGAATGCTTTTGAAAAAAAAATCACATCCAATGAAACTATCATCAACTAACTTCTGTGACACTCTCCAAGCAGAACAATTCTTCATTGAAACAGTTGATCAATGACTTCATGGATAGACCATCTTAATAAACACCCATTCCTTAAGTGAATGTACCTTGTTACCTGTGGCCTGAGAATGACAACAATCACGCAAATCAAATAGCTTTGAACATAGCAGGAAATTAGTATCCAAAAATCATGCCTATAGTTCATTCCTTGCCACAGCAGATATGTCAACTCTACCCTTAGTACTATGAAGGTAAAATACTTTGGTGATGTGAGGGACATTCAAGTACAGCCTTATTACAATGAAATCCAGTGTCCATAAACTGTTCTTCTTTTTTTCTTTTTTTTTTTTTTTGTATCACAGTAAGCCAAGATTTTTTTTTAATTTTACAATTATTATATACTTTCTTTGTTTACATTCCAAAAGTCCCCTCCCGCCTCCCCCCTTACCTCTCCTTGATCCCCAACATACCTATTCCCACCTCCAGGCCCTAGCAGTACCCTGAGCTGAGGCATATAACCTTCACAAAACCATAGGCCTCTCCCCCCACAGATGGCCTACCAGGCCATCCCCTGCTACACATTCAACTAGAGACATGAGCTCTGGAGGTATGGGTTAGTTAATATTGTTGTTCTTATTTAGGGTTTCAAACCATCTCAGTTCTTAGGGAACTTTCTCTAGCTCCTCCATTGGGAGTCCTGTGTTCCATCCAATAGATGATTGTGAGCATCCACTTCTGTATTTGCCAGTCACTGGACTATCCTCACACAAGACAACTTCAGGGTCCTGTTAGCATAATCTGTAAGTCAAGAATTTTAAGATCTACTAAAAACAAAACAAAACAAACAAACAAACAAACAACAAACAAACCTAAAGACTATTTATGTTCACCAAAAAAACTAATAGTGATATATTATTTTAATATATCATACAGTTAATATATTTGGAGTTATTTAAAATTTATGAGAAAAAAAGTATTTTCAGTATTGCTGCAGACAAATATATAAATGAGACTATTCAATTGATTGTTGTTTTCTATCAAACAACATTTTTAATATTCATTTTTATTGTTACAATATTTTATAAATATTAAGGAACATGATAAAAAATGGAAGGTTTGATAGGTTTTGAGTGGGCATCAGCTGGAGGAGTTGGGGTACAAAATAAAAAGAAGAATGTAATGTAAGTCTGTTTACTCAAAATATGTTTTTAGATGTTAACAAATTCAGATAAATTGAAATTATGTACATTTTCTTATCATAATGCAATAAAAATTAAATCAAAACATATTTCTAGAACTGGTGGGATTGCTCAGCAGTTATGAGAACGGGCTATTATTTTACAGTTCCTGAGTTCAATTCCCAGCAACAACATGGTGGCTTACTACCATATATAAAGTGATCTGATGTCCCCTTCTTTCATGAAGGTGAACCCATAAAAAGAGGACTCATACATTTTAAAAATGATAGACTTAAACACATTAAAATGGTTCTATAATTATTATTATTAATTATTATTATTATTATTATTATTATTAAAGTGTCTAACTACTTCCTTTCATTTCTTTCCACCAAACCAGCCTTAAAAATCTAATGCACAAGTAGGAAAACACTGGAAGTAAATGGGCGGAATGCTCTTGGATACATGAAATACACACTAGACTAGTTGAAAAAATGGAAAAACTAGCTGTTAAGGGCAACTGTTGGTTGGGCATTGGTGGTTCATGCCTTCAATCACAGCACTTGGGAGGCAGAAGACAAGGATTTTTGAGTTCAAAGTCAGCCTGGTGTAAGTTACAGGACAGACAGTGCTACACTGAGAAACTCTGTCTTGAAATTTAATAATAATAATAATAATAATAATAATAATAATAATAATAATAAAAAGAAAAGAAAAGCACCTATTCTATGCAGAGGACCCGGCACAAAGCACCCACATTGTGGCTCATAACATATGCACAATCACAGTTTCAGAGAAACAGTGCTCTCTTGCGGCCTCTGTAGGCAACAGAGGCATAAGTGAGAGAGAGGGGCTGCTCAGCCTAGCACATAAGTGAGAGAGGGGACCTGGGCAGCCTAGCATATAAGTGAGAGAGAGGCCCTGCCCAGCCTAGCACATAAGTGAGAAAGAGGGCCTGCAAGGACTAACATCTAAGTGAGAGAGAGGTCCTGGGAAGCCTAGCACATAAGAGAGAGAGAGAGAGGACATGTGAAGCCTAGCACCTAAGAGAGAGAGAGAGAGAGAGAGAGAGAGAGAGAGAGAGAGAGAGAGAGAGAGAGAGAGAGAGAGAGAGAGAGAGAGGAGAGAGAGAGAGAGAGAGAGAGAGGGAGGGAGAAATGGAGGGAGGGAGGGAGGGAGGGAGGGAGAGAGAGAGAGAGAGAGAGAGAGAGAGAGAGAGAGAGAGAGAGAGAGAGAGGGAGGGAGGGAGGGAGAAACGGAGGGAGGGAGGGAGGGAGGGAGAGAGAGAGAGAGAGAGAGAGAGAGGGAGGGAGGGAGAAACGGAGGGAGGGAGGGAGGGAGGGAGAGAGAGAGAGAGAGAGAGAGGACCTGCCCAGCCTAACGCCTAAGTGAGAGAGAGGGCCTGAGCGGCCAAGCACATAGGTGAGAGTGAGAGGGCCTGCACTGCCTAGCACACTCTTCTATCAAGCTGAGATCTAGGAAAGTAGAGACAGGAGAGTACCAGGGGTTGAAGGAAATGTGTATGCTCCCTTCTAAACTCTTAGGGGCAGCATAGACTCTTCTGCTGTGCATGTGTACATGCAGAAGTCCACATTATTAAATGTTTATGCACATAAATAAATAAAAAACCAAAAATGCTTACAAGAGCCTCTACAGCTGAAATTAAGTAAAGCCATTTGCTTATTTCATATGTTACATATTTGTTCTGGATTTTCAAGTCTGTAAGCACTTGTCAACCAACAAACTGGAAATCATTTGTCTTAAAGCCAGTAGATTATTCCCACCTTCTAAAATCTCCCTTCAAAGGACTTGGTATTCCGTGAACGCATGCGCAGGGTGTATTCAGCCAATCAGCACAGTCCTTTGGTGAGACCGGTTTGCTCCAGCTGGCATCACAAAGGATCCTCTGAGGCTTCTGTCCGGGTCTGGCCTCTGACAACGTTTTTTTTTTTTTTTTTTTTTTTTTTGCCATTGAGGAGCTAAGCACAGAAGGGTGCGGTTGGGAAGGTGTTCTCCTCTTAGATGAGCTGTAAGTGATAGTCTGCCCTGATCAGGGTTGTTGGACAGTTAATCGAGGTGTGACAGGGTGGGGAATCTCAGGCCCAGGAGGCCACTATGTGAGGAAAAGCCTCCTGATCGCCATTTTCTGTGGAATCTGAGGGTGAATGGAAGGTGGAGGACCGTATTCATGGAAGAGGATCGAACAGGTCAGGGCCATAGAGAATTGGGAACCCTTGGAAGAGAAAAGCTTGGGGCCTGGGGATAGGATCAGAGAACCAGCTGCAGGACTGTGGGTCAGGGAACAGGGATCCATTGGTGAGATGCCTTGGCGATTGTCCTGTGTGATGTTCAGGATCCCTTAGAAACACACTGAGGATTCCTCCCTCCTCATTGTCTTCTCTATGGTGTGTTCCTTTGGTATAGACTGTATGAACATTGCAGACAGTAGAATGGCATAGGAAGATGAATGAAAAGAAGAAGAGGAGATATTGTAAGAGATTCATAAGTCATTGGGGATGGATTCTGACCACAGATCTTTCTGTCTCAGTCTCCCATGTATTGGGATTAAAGACTTGCACCACCAATTTCAGCTTTTTCTCTCAGTTTAGGTTCTGTAGGATGGGATCTATCTTTGTAGTTTCAGCTGGCCCGGCTTGGCCTGGCCTTGAACTTAGAATCTTCAGATGTTTGAAATCCTCGGCTTCTCCAAATCACTAATTTCTCCAATATAAGGTCTTTCTGTGTGGGTGGTGGTGGTAGTTCATGTTTTTTTGTAGACTTAGTGGTGGATCTTTTTGATATGAATATACAGTTACCATGTTCTTTATCTTTCTGGATAGAACTGTGAGTTTACCTTAGACTGAGATAAACTGTTAAACAGAATTGCTGATGTTTTGTTTAAAAATATTCTGTGGGAGATAGGACCAAAATTCAGATGCCTCAACGGTTAAAGGATGTTGCTCATCATTTTTTTGGGAGGAGGGGAGGACTCATATGTTGAAGGTTGGCCAGTTTTTGTCTCTTTTTTAAACTGAGAAATGGCAGATTGATAACTTAGGTTCTAAAGGAGGTTTTTAAAGAAGTGAGTTAAAGAAGTTTTTAAAACAAGTTGTGAGGGAGAGGGACATGATAAATGGGATACACGGAGGAAATGGTACGGGTAAGTGTATATATATATATGCATCACCATATTGAATATGTACACAGAACTCTCTCAAAGGCAATTGATTAAAAATATACATGTTAAGTAAAAAAGAAATGATCTTTCATTGAGCTAAAATAATTTTTTGATTTTTTGTTATTTTTAATTATTTAAATGATAATTTTTAATCAGGTAACTAAGTTCTTTTTTTTTCTTTTTATTTTTATTGTTTTTTTTTTTAACTAAGAAGACTACTGAGTTCTTATGAGAAAAATGGCTCTTAAGAAATTGAAGGTGATACCAAAGGAAAGTTACTTATTACTTTTGGACTTTGATGATGAGGACGATGATATAAAAGTTTCAGAGGAGGCTCTTTCGGAAGGTATAGCATTTCCAGTATTAATTGTGTCCTGCAGTTCATTAGACTTTACCTAGTCACCTGAAATGGAAGAAGTCTTTGTTAAGAGTTTACATATACTTCATTTCTAATTTTACCTATATCTCTCTATTCCTATATACAAGGTTTTGCAGCACATAAACCTACTCTTGGAACTATATCAGCATATGTTGAGAGAGAAGAACTTTCTTGATTTTGCCTCAAGAAAAGATGTGAACATTGTTCGCATAATATGTTTGCCAAACATGAATTTATTTCATAAAACCTGCAAATAAATTATTTCCATTTTTTTCTATTATATATTTTCCTTATTTACATTTCAAATATTATCCCCGTTTCTAGTTTCCACTCCAAAAAATCTCCTGTCCTCTCCCCTCTCCCCCATCTCCCCAACACACCATCTACCAATTCCTAACCCAGGTATTCCCCCATACTGGGGCATAGGATCTTTACAGGAACAAGTGTCTCTCCTCCCATTGATGCCTGACTAGTCCATCCTCTGCTACATATGAAGCTGGAGTCATATGTCCCATTATTTGTTTTCATTGATTGGTGGTTTAATCCCATGGAATTGTGGGGTACTTGTTAGTTCATGTTGGTTTTTCTTCTAGGGGCCTGCAAACTCCTTAAGCTCCTTAGGTACTTTCTCCAGATCCATAATTGGGGACCCTGTGCTAAGTCCAAAGGATGTCTGTGAACATCCACTTTTTTATTTGTCAGGCATTAGCAGATCCTCTCAGGAGACAACTATATCATTCTCCTGCACCCAAGCCCTTGTTGGCATCTTCAGTAGTGTCTGGATTTGGTGGTTTTTTATGGGATGGATCCCCAAGTGAGGCAGTCTCTGTATTCTTTTATTCTCAGCTCCAATCTTTGTCTCTATAACTCCTTCCATGATTATTTTGTTCCCCATTCTAAGAAGGAACGGCATATCCACACTTTGGTCTTCCTTCTTCAGTTTCATGGGTTTTTCACATTTTACCTTGGTTATTCTGAGCTTCAGGGATAATATCCACTCATCAATGTGGGAATATCATGTGTGTTTTTTGTGATTGGGTTAACTCTCTTAGGAAGATATCATCCAGATCCATCCATTTCTTTAAAAATTTCATGAATTCATTGTTTTTAATAGCTGAGTAGTAATTCATTAAGTAAATGTACCATATTTTCTATATACATTCCTCTAAAGAGAGTCATCTGTGTTCATTTCAGCTTCTTGTTATTATACATAAGGCTGCTATGGACAAAGTGAAGCATGTTTCCTTATTACAAGTTTGAACTTCTAGGTATAACCTTATCAATTTTATGAGGTCCCATTTGTCCATTTTTAATCTTATAGCACAAGACATTGGTGGTATTTTTTTTAAGAATATTCCCCCTTTGCCCATGTATTCCAGGCTATTCCCCACTTTCTCCTCTATAAGTTTCAGTGTCTCTGGTTTTATGTGCAGTCCCTTGATCGACTTAGACTTGAGCATTGCACAGGGGATGAGAATAGATCAATTTACATTCTACTACATGCTAACTGCCAATTGAACCAACACCATTTGTTGAAAATGCTGTCTCCTTTCCACTAGATGGTTTTAGCTCCTTTGTCAAAGATCAAGTGACTATATGTGTGTGGGTTTATTTCTCTGACTTCAGTTCTATTTCATTTATCTACCTGTCTACCACTATACCTGTACCATGTAGTTTTTATCACAATTGTTTTGTAGTGCAGCTTGAGGTCAGGCATGGTGATTCCACAAGAGGTTCTTTTATTGTTGGGAATAGTTGTTCCTATACTAGGTTTTTTGTTGTTGTTGTTGTTGTTCTTGTTGTTGTTGATTTTCTTTTTTTGTTTGTTTGTTTGTTTGTTTGTTTTCAAATTTCAGGAGAATTTGTAAATTGCCCTTTCTAACTCAGAAAAGAATTGAGTTGGAATTTTGATGGGGATTGTATTGAATCTATAAACTACTTTTGGCAGAACAACCATTCTTACTATATTAATCCTTCCAATCCATGAGCATGGGAGTTCTTTCCATGTTCTGAGATCTTGTTTCATTTCTTTCTTCAGAGACATGAAGTTTTTATCATATATATCTTTCACTTTCTAAGTTAGAGTCACACCAAGCTATTTTATATTATTTGTGAGTATTGTGAAGGGTGATTTTTCCCTAATTTCTTTCTCATCCTCTTTTTCCTTTGAGTAGAGAAAGGCCACTGATATGTTTGAGTTAATTTTATATTCACCTACTGCACTGAAGTCATATATAAGGTTTATGATTTCTCTGGTGCATTTTTGGGTCACTGATACATGCTATCATATATTCTGGAAATAGTGATATTTTGACTTCTTCCTTTCCAATTTGTATTCATTTGTTTTCCTTTTGTTGTCTAATTGCTCTGGTTAGGACTTCAACTACTATATTGAATAGGTATGAAGAAAGAGGGCAGTCTTGTCTCGTCCCTGACTTTAATGGGATTGTTTCATTTAGTTTAATGTTTCCTACTGGTTTGCTATTTTTTTTTTTATATTTAGGTATGGGCCTTGAATTCCTGATTTATCCTGGACTTTTATTATGAATGGGTGTTGTAGTTTGTCAAATGCTTTCTCAGCATCTAATGAGGTGATCATGTTGTTTTCGTCTTTGAGTTTGTTTCTATAGTGGATTAAGTTGACAGATTTCCATATATTAAACCATCCCTGCATTACAGGGATGAAGCCTACTTGACCATGATGGATGATCGTTTTGATGTATTCTTTTATTTGGTTTGCAGTGATTTTATTGAGTATTTTTGCTTCGATATTCATAAGGGAAAATGGTCTGAAGTTTCCTTTCTTCATTGAGTTTTTGTATGATTTGAATATAATTGTAATCTGGCTTCATAGAACAAATTCAATAGTGTTCCTTCTCTTTTGATTTTGCATAATAGTTTGAAGAGTTTTGGTATTAGGTCTCCATGTGTAAGACCCCGAAGATGGACCTCCTCTCAAGTGCAGTAAAGTCCCGGGATGAGGTGGCCAGCACCCCAATGACTTGAGAGAAATCCACACCTGATGCAAACTGCAAGAGGTTTTATTATCAGCTAGCTAAGGACAAACTCCTTCCACTGTGCAGGGCAGGGGCGTATGACTCTGAGATGTGACAGAAGAGGGTTTTTATTAACTAGCTGAGGAATTGGGATGATTTGGGAGGAGAGTTTGGAGGAGTTTGGAAGAGTTGGGAGGAGTGTTCTTCTCTGCCCGGATGTCCTTGGCAAAACTCCAATTTTTGAATCTCTAGCTGTATGGCTCAGAAAACAAAAGGCTTTTTGGTGGCTGTAGAGAACATGGAGTCTCTTTCTGGCTGTATTTTTATAAATCAGGGAAAACAATCTTGGAGAATGTTCAGGTGCTTTACCTTCCAGGGAGAAACACTCTGAGTTGGGGTCTCAACAGTTCCCACTCCTTCTAGTACATAGTTCTGATCTTATAAGTTAGAAAATTAAACCTCTGGCCCAGCTGCCAAACAAAGCCAACATGAGGTCACAGCTTTAGGATATGTAAGATTGAGAACCTCAGAAGCCCCTTGAATGAGACAAAAGAGCCTCTTGCCAGTGGGAGGAGGGAGGGAGGGAGGTTCCTGTGCAGTGCCCACTGTGTGTGAGCAGTGCCAGGCCAGAGGGCCATGGCAGGCTGGATGCCAGAACTGGGCATATGCTGGAGGTGTGGCAGCAGGGCTTGTGAGAAGCATCAGGGAGAGTCCTTTTGATCTGAGTTCAAGTTTGCCAGAATGGTGGGTCCAGACCAGGACAGGTACTCCTGTTTGAAATTTATGTGGCACCAAGATGGTTTCTGGTTCGTATGTTTTTTGCTTTTGTATTTTTGTTTTAGTTTTTTATTGTGTTTCAACATTTCCAAGGCATCTTTTCTGACCAGTTGTAGGTCCTTCAAGTGAGCTAGTGGGAGTTCTGAAAAAGAAACATGAGGGTCAAACATTCCACCTGCTTCTGTTAAAGGGGGGGTCCCCAGTTGAGGAGTTCGAATGGTGTAAGTTTAAATTTCCCTGTGGTGTTCCATACTCAGAACAAGGTGAAGGGAAAAAGAGCTGCATAATCTTTTCTGCAGGTCTCTAAAACCAATTTAGTCAAGGTTTCTTTTAATGCTCTATTCATCCACTCTACCTGTCCTGAAGTCTGGCATATATAAGAACAATGTATCTTCCAATGGATCCCCCATTGTCTGGCTAACCCTTGTCTTACCTGGGCAATGAAGGAGGGGCCATTGGCTGACGAAAGTACCTTAGGGATGCCAAATCTTAGGAAATTTTCCTCTAATATCTTCTTTGCCATGGCAAAGGTGTTCTTGTTCTTAGTGGGGAAGGCTTCTACCAAGCCTGAAAAGGTGTTTACAAAAAACAAATAGATGTTTATTACTGTACTTGGCTGGTTTAACTTCAGTAAAATCTACTTTTCTGTATGCTCTTGGTCAGTCAACTCTTATCCACTTTCTGGGGGGTGTTCTTGTGGTGCCCAGCAATGGTGAGGGCACATGCTTGGCATTCATTAACAATCTCATGGGCAACATCTGGCAATCTTATAATATAGCAATTTGAGCTCTTAACATTTTTTTGACCTTCTGATTTTCCAAGGGCATGAGGTGGTGTAGATTGATGCTGTAGATTACCTTTCTCTTGTGGGCAGGACAGAGCAACCATCTTGGGTCTTAGCGACTCCCTGGGTAGTATGCACACATATATCAGGTATTTTGCCTGTTAATTCCTGATCTTCTGGAGTATAATCAAAGCCTGCATCTTTGAGATTATAATGGTCTTGACATTCTTTATTTTTTTCTCTTAGGGCAGCCAGGTCAGGCATCAGATTTCCCTTCACTAGGGCCTCATGGACTTTGTGGTGACTATTGCAATGTATGATGACAAGTTTTTTTGCAAAGTGTATGGCTTCTAACAGTCTCTTGGTTTCTTTTTTATTTTTAATATCTTCCCCAGTAGATGTGAGTAGCACCTTTTTTCTAAAGATAAAAAGATAAAGATAAAGATAAAGATAAAGATAAAGATAAAGATAAAGATAAAGATAAAAGATGCATGTGAGTGGTGGCAAAGGCATACCTGCTGTCTGTTTAGATATTGATGTTCTATTCTATTGCCAGCTGCAAGGCTTGGATGAGTGTGATTAGCTCTTCTCTCTGGACAGTCATTCCTTCAGAAAAGCTGCTGGCACGGATGGTTTCTTTTCCGTTGACCACTGCTGGCACCACTTTTCTTTTACTTTCAATCAAAAAGCTGATACTATCTGTGTACCAATTGGGGCAGCCTGGCCATGGCTGGTCAGTGACTTCTTTCTTAGTTTTGATTTCTTCTGCCAGGATGTCTATACTCCTTCACTGGTAGGGAGTTGCCAGCTTCAGGCAGCAAGGTGGAAGGATTAGGGATAGCAGGGGTGAAAACTACACTCTCTCTACACTCTCTCAGTCAGTAAGAGACTCTGATAATGGGTCCCATGAGCATTAGTCATCCAGCAATCTGACAGCTGTCTAACAATGCTTTCTAAGGCATGGGGGCAGAGGGGGTTTACTACTATAGTTCCTTGACCTAGAGTCAGTTTGTCAGCATCTTTGAGAAGTACTGGCACAGCAGTGGTAGCTTTTAAGCAAGAATGCCATCCACTGGCCACTTGGTCTTTTTTTTTTTTTTACAAGTCGACTACAAGTCTTGTCTATGTCCCCAGAGCTTAGGTCAGGACCTATCTCACTATTTCTGCTCTTTTATCTAAATAGAGAGTGAATGGCCATGTCACATCTGTCAGGACTAGGGCTGAGGCACTAAGCACGATTTTTTAATCTTTTTAAAGGCCTCCCCATATATGGGGTCCATGAGAAAGTCCCAGTCTCTTTAGTAAGAAGGGATTATTAGTGAGTGCCAGGTGGCAAAGCCTTGCTTTTTAACTGGTAGCAACAGAGTATTCCAGGAAGACTGACAAAGGACCAAACACGCCTAGTTCTAAGAGCCTTTGAAGGTGAGGTCTGATGCCCTCTCCGGCCTCTTTGCTCATGGTGTATTGTTGTACCCCGAAAGGAATCACACCAGTTCTCAATCTCACAATGATGGGGGGCACCATTTTTGCCTCAATTATACCCCCAGTCTTTGCCCAGGCTGTTGGATATCTCTCTAACTAGGTCCATTCTAGTACTTTTCTTGATGGGGCTTGAGGCTCATGTAATCTATATACTTCTTCCAATTTTGATGTTAAATTTATAGAGACAGAGGCTTGCCAAGGGATTGAAGTTCCTTGCAAAGAGCAGCTTATTTGGAATTTTAAATATGCTAGTATGTCTCTCCACAATAATGGGGTGGGGCTTGAGGAATGATGAGGGAGGAATGAGTTACTTGGCTTATTCATAGATTAACTTTCTTATCAGTGGTCCAAGAGTATGGTTTCTGACCAGTAGCCCCGAATACTAAGGATTGCTGGTTCCTCAATTTCTCCAGTGGCTCTGTCAGGACTGAAAACTCTGCTCTGATATCATGAAGGGAAGCCATGGGGGTCTCTTCCACAGTTAGGGTTACCCTAGTCTCACGTAGGGTGTCTGTTCCCCATATCCACTAGTCATCATCCTCTGGGATAAGGACTTAGGTGGTCTGGTATCTGTCTCTTTCTTGGGGCAGTCTCTTGCCCAGTGTCCCTTTTCTTTACAGTACCCACATTGGTCCTTATCTACAGGTGGTGTGAAGGTCCTATGGAGTTCTGAGGTCTTTTTGGCCCTGTGTTGCCCAGTTACCCTGTCTGCCTATTCCCTCCATCTTTTCTATAAACTTCGTTATCAACTGCTAATGTATCCAAAATCCTAATTAAATTTCTATCCTGCCTTCCATCTGGTCTACTTTCTCTTGACTCAGCTACTCTCTCTTCTCTTTCTCCTTTTTTCTTTTTTAGTCTCTCTCTTATGGTACACTTTCTCTGCCTCCTTAAACAGATCTTGAAAAGATAATGTTTGCAGACTCTCTAGATGCTGTAACCTTCGCCTAATGTCAGAAGCAGAATGCCCAAATGAAAGCCATGGCCACTGCTGCCTGCTGGCTCTCTGACATAGTGTCAAAGGGAGCGTAATGCTTGTATGATTCTAAGAGGCATTCTAAAATCACTGCTGGGGGCTCCTTTTCCCCTTTAGGATCCCTCTTACCTTGACCAAATTGCTTGGGTGCCTGTTAGCTCCTCCCTTTCCTGCTACCCTACCCCTGTGTAAATGTGTCAACTGCTTGCTACCTTCAGGCCTGTTAGGGTCACAGTCAGGACCATTCAGAGGGAAGCCTGCATCTATTTCATTTGGAAGTTGTGTCAGCCATCCATTGGCTCCCAGCACATATTTCTTGTCTCAAGCAGAATCCTTTCCTTCTCCTCTGTGGTAAAATTAAACTGCAATAGCTATTGACAGTCATCCCAAGTGGACTGATAAGAGAACATGAGAGATTCCATTAGATTAGTAAGGCTAGAGGTGTTTTCAGAGAAGGGGGCATGTTTTGCCTTCCAATTGTAGAGATCAGAGGAGGAAAAAGGCCAATACTGAAGGAGCTGCATTTCCATGGTCTGCTGGAGTAGGGCCATAAGTACTTAAAGCCAGCGCGATTGTTGAGTCTGGTCTCAATAGGCTCTGAGCTCATTTGTCTTGGTTTCCAGAAGCTGGTCACGCCCCCATGTTTCCAGCAGTACCCTTTTGAGATATCTGGGAAGGGACCGGTTGGGGATATGAGGGTGGAGTATCACGCCATTCTGGAGGTTATTACATCTCTGGAAATATCTCAAGAGGAGCCAAGGGTTGCATTCCTCCCTTCCCCCCGCCATTTACATCTTCGTTTTGTTTTGTTTTTTTTTTCCACTTAGTGGCAGAAAGCTAGGACTAGGGAGCCCAGCTTGTTCTTCTGTACTCAAGGTTTCAACCAGGTGCTCTCTGGTGGTCAACTAACATCAACAGGTGGCAATTTTGTAGAGCAGAAAGTTCTCCAAAATCTCTTTTTGACATCTACAAAGAGATTGTGAGTCCTAGTCATAATTTCAGTTTGATGCTCATGAGTCAATCCAAGGGGAGTGCTAATAGTCTATCCAAACTGCATAGTCACATACAGGGAGACAAACAATATATACAGTAACGGAAACACATGGCCGAGTTAGCAAACTCTCACTTGGCACCCAGTAACAGAAACTGTAAACACACTCTCACTTGGTACCCAGGAACATTAAAAGATGGCCAATTGAGCACACACTTACTTGGCACCCTGATGGGAGATGTCCAGGCATCCCTGGAGCTCCCTCAGACCTCCAGGGATGTCTCCCAGTATAGTGTGCGATTACTCCTGACATGCCTGTCAGTAACCCTCCCCTCCATACAGAAGAGAAAGATTGTAAACCATGAATTCTGAATTCAAACACTGCCGGCAGACAAAAACATAGACAAAGACAGGATCCTACCGGCAAGTGGCATCTCTGAGAAATGGGATAGGCCACAAATCCAGGCAAACGAGCCCCCATATGTAAGAACCCCAAAGTTTGGCCTCCACTCAAGTCCCTGGATGAACTGTCCAGGACACCAATAACTCCAGAGAAAACCACACTTGATGCAAACTGCAAGAGGATTTATTATCAGCTAACTGAGGACATTTTTAACACTGTGCAGGGTAAGGGATTTTGACCCTGAATGGTGACAGTGGGGGGCTTTTAACAGCTAGCTGAGGAACTGAGATGAGTTGGGAGGAGAGATGGGAGAAGTTGGGAAGAGTTGGGAGGGTTTAGGAGGGTTGGGAGGAGATTTGGGAAGGTATGGGAAGAGTTGAGAGGAGTGTTATTTTCTGCTGGATGTCCTTGGTAAAATTACAATTACCATATCTCTGGCTGTAAGGATAAGAAATGAAAAGTCTGTTTGCTCACTATAGACAACAAAGAAATTCTTTCTGGCTGCATTTTTAGAGATCAGGGAAAACAAGCTTGGGGAATGTCCAGGGGCTTTACCTTCAAGTGAGAAACAATCTAAGTCAGGGTCTATCACATGAAGATCTTATTAAACTCTGATGGTTCATCAGATCCTGGGCTTTTTTTGGTTGGGAGATTATTAATGACTGCTTCTATTTCTTTAGGAGTTATGGAAGTAATACAGAATTTCTCTGATCCTGATTTAAATTTGGTACCTGATATCTGTCTAGATACGTGTCCATTTGTTTTCCTCATTTTCCATTTTTGTTGAGTATAGACTTGTTTAGTAGGATCTGATTATTCTTTGACTTTCCTAAGTTTCTGTTGTTATGTCTCCCTTTTCAATTCTGGTTTTGTTAATTTAAATACTGTCCCTGTGCCCTGTACTTAGTCTGTCTAATGGTTTATAATTCTTGTTGATTTTCTCAAAGAACCAGCTCCTAGCTTGTTTGATTTTTTTATGTAATTCCTTTGTTTGCACTTGGTTGATTTCAACCATGAGATTGATATTTGTCCTGCCTTAAAGACATCTTGAGTGAATTTGCTCCCTTTTGTTCTAGAGTTTTTAGGTGTGCTGTCAACCTACTCCAGTATCCTCTTTCCAATTTCGATTCAGAGGCATTCAGAGGTATGAGTTTCCCTCTTAGAACTGCTTCCATTGTGTCCCATAACTTTTGATATGTTGTAGCTTCATTTTCATTAAAATCTAAAAAGTCTTAAATTTATCTCTATTTCTTCCTTGTCTGAGTTATCACTGACTATATTTTTGTTCACCTTCTGTGTTTATGTGTGTTTTTAATTACTTATATTTCTATTTCAGATCAGCCTTAGTCCTTAGTGATCTCATAGGATGCATAGGATTATTTCGATATTTTTATATCTGTTGAGACAAGTTTTGTGACTGATTATATGGTCAATTTTGGAGAACGCATCATGAGGGGCTGAGAAAAAGGGATATCCTTTTCTATTCGAATAAATTTTTTATAGATATCAACTCATGGATTTGTTTCATAACTGCTGTTATTTTAACTGTGTCTCTTTTTAATTTTTGTTCCCAGGGACTTTCCATTGATGAGGGAGGGGTGTTGAGCTAATATTGTTTGGGGTGCAATGTGTGTTTTTGAGTTTACTAAAGTTTCTTTTATGAGTGTGGATGACATTGCATTTGGCGTATAAATGTTCAGAATTGGGAATTCATCTTGGAAAATTTTAACATTGATGAATATGAAGTGTCCCTCCTCTTTTTTTTTTTTTTTGATAACTTTGGGTTGAAAGTCGAATTTATTTGATATTAGAATGGCTACTCCAACTTGTTTCTTTGGAACATTTGCTTGGATAATTGTTTTCCAGCCTTTTACTCTAAGGTAATATCTGTATTTGTCCCTGAGATTTGTTTCTAGTATGCTTGGTCTTGCTTACACATCCTGTCTGTTATTCTATGTCTTTTTATTGGTGAATTGTGTCCGCTGATATTATGAGATATTAAGGAAAAGTAGTTGTTCCTTCCTGTTATTTTTGTTGTTAGAGTTGGAATGTGATTCATGTAGCTTTCTTCTTTTAGGTTTGCTTCAAGATCAATTTCTTGGTTTTTCTAGAGTGTAATTTCCCTCCTTATATTGGAGTTTTCCCATTATTACCCCCTTGATGGGCTTGATTTGTTCGAGCATATTGTGTAGATATCGTTTTTTTCACAGAATACCTTGTTTTCTCAATCTATTGTAAAATTTTTTGATGCGTCTAGTAGCCTTGTCTGGCATTTCTTTTCCCTTAGGGTCTGTATGACATCTGCCCTGGATATTATGGCTTTCATAATCTCTAGGGATAAGTTAGGTATAGTTTTGATAGGATTTCCTTTATAAGTCACTTGACCATTTTCCCTTAGAGCTTTTAATATTCTTCTTTTTCTTTTCTTTCTTTCTTTCTTTCTTTCTTTCTTTCTTTCTTTCTTTCTTTCTTTCTTTCTTTCTTTCTTTCTTTCTTTCTTTCTTTTTATGCATTTGGAGTTTTGATTTCTATATGATGGAAGAAATTTCTCTTGTGGTCCAAACTATTTGGAGTTTTGTACGCTACTTGTATATTCATAGGCAACTCTTTCTATAGGTTAGGGAAGTTTTCTTCTATAATTTTGTTGAATATATTCACTGTCCCTAAATTTGAAAAACTTACTTGTCATTGATACCTATTATCCTTAAGTTTTGTCATCTCCTTGTGTCCTGGATTTTCTTGGTGTAAATATTTCCTTTCTAAAATCTTTTTCAAAAATTCACATGGAGAGTTTTTCCAGAGAAATTCAAATCGATAGTACTTTATTAACTATTACTTATATAGAATCCTTTCAAATGTTACTGTTTTCTATTGTTAATACAGTAAAGAGCCCAGCATTTGATAAAAATGAGAATATATCGCCTCAAGCAGAAGCAGATGAAGATATGGGGTAACATTTTCAATATTTTTGCCAGCTCAATAGATTACTTCATAAGTAGTGTTTGTATTCCCTTCACTGGAGAAGTAGATTCAGTAAGATAGCAATACAAATCTGACACTGCTATATGTTGAGTTCAAGCCCAGCTTGAGGTCCTTCAGACCTTGTGATAACAAACACATAGCAACTAGTACAATATGACCACCTGCCTGAGATCTTCCAAGATATACACACAAAGAAAAGGAGAAAAATCATGAAAATAAGAGGGGGACCAACTGGAAAGAAGAAGGGTCTCAGCAAGAGTGGGAAAGTAATGAATAAACTACTGTGGGTGTTAATGTATGAATTGGTAAAAGTAAAGGATACAAGATCACTTTGATACTCCACCATGTATTATAAATATATATATATATATATATTACATTTGTCCCTAACCAAACATTATATATTTATTATAAATAATTAAAAGAAGGTTCTTTTTAAAGTTTTGTGTGGGTAAGAAAAATGTCCTACCAGTCCACTATATTTCTTGCATTAATTTTTTATTTTCCTTTCTTCACAGAGATGAAGTAGACAGTATGTTGGATAAATCTGAAGGTATGTGTTTTTGGAGGTATTTGCCTGTTTTTTAAAGAGGTCAGAAGAGGGCATCAGATTTCTAGACTGTATAGCAAAAGGGGACAATTTTAGGGTTCACAGTAATTGTAGTTTCCTTTAAAACACATATGAGATAACTTCTCAGCAAACATTCAGAATGCAAGATTAGCTGAAGATGTAGCTCAGTGGTAAATCACCATTTAAATGTGATGAGTTTCATCTTCAGTGGCAAAAATAAACAAACAAAAACAAACAAAGAAACAAAACAAAACAATAACAACAAAACCCCAAACAAACCAACAAATGCACCAAATTAAAAAAAATCCTACCAAACAAGCAAAACACAGTTATAAGTCTTGCAAATGAAATGTTAGGTTGTCCAGTTTGCCAAATTAACTGCAAATTGTAAAATGAGCAAGAAACCGAGTTTGCTCTTGTAAGGAAACAAGCAAAACCAGCAATAAGCATTTTAGGAGCCTAAACTTAGGCATGATTAGAGAAGAAAAAAAAAATACAGTGGCTACCACAAGAGAACAAACCTCTCAGAGGGGCTAGAGAGATGGCTGTTTTGGTAATGTGCTTTCCTTGAAAGTATATAAATTAAGGAGGGGGTCTTAAATCAGCTTTAAAAATGCAGGCTGCAACCCAGTGAAAAGTAGGTGAAGACAGCTTGCTGGCTAGCCAGGCTAGTGGCATTGGTGAGCTGCACAATCAGAGAGAACCTGTCTCAAGATTTAAGTTTGGGCAGTCAGAGGTGGTTCATGCCTTATTCCCAGCAGTTGGTAACCAGGGTGAGGTCCAGGACTACAACCCTGCCTTGAAAAAAAAAAAAAAAGGAAGTTGGAATGTGATTGAGAATGCAGCAAATGTCTATTTGCCGCCTTCTTATGCATACTTATACTGAAATGTATATGCATCAGGTTTTTACAATACTCTTTATGTGATTTACACAATCCATTAAAATGATGGTTTTTGTCTTTTTGTTTTTTCTCTTTGAGGAAATTGTCAATATTAAGAAAGTGTTATAATTTTGTAATCTCCACTGTATAGTACAAATAAACATGTTTCAAGAAAAATGATCAGCACACCTTAAAAGACACAAAGGACAGGTATGGAAAGATGGCTTAGAAATTAAGAGCACTTGTTGTTCTTGGACAGAACCAAGTTTTAGTTCCTAGGACCCACACAATGGCTCAAAACCATTTTTAATTCTATATCCATGGGTTTTGGAATTCTCTTCTAGTTTCTATGTGCACCACACATGCATGTTTATAAATACAAACATGCAAAAACAAATTACTTAAATAAATAAAACAATTGAAAATTACAAACAACAGCACCTTCATCTGAAACAAAGTAGGAGAGTCTTGTTTGGGGTCCGTTTTATTTTAGCTTTCAAGTTAGTATTGTAAACTTGGAAAATGGAAAGCCTCTGGGTAGTAGTGGCAGCTAAAATACTACCTCCTTTTTGCTCTTCAATGACAGACGACTGATTGAGCCTTTCTCACCCTTAGTACACATGTGCAAACACTGCCAATCAGCAAGGACCTTGGCTGAGATTGTTTTCCCGCTATCCAAACCCTGTTACCCAGTATGCTTTGTGGTAGTCATCAAGCCGAGTTCTTGTGGAAGCAAGGTTCTTGAGGAAGCATGGTAGGGAGAAGTCTCAGTAGAGGTAGTCAATTGTCTGTTGAAAGATGATTAATCCTGTTTGAGCTGGGGGCCTGTGTGGGGAAGAAGGTGGAGGGGTGGAGGTGTTACTTTAGGAGTAAGGAGAGGAGGTGACCCTCACTGGACTCAGGAAGGTACTGCTTCCAGGCTCACAATCAACTTTTCCCACTTAGGTCTCTGCTGAGAAAAACAGAGAACTTCGCTAAGGGCAGGAGTTTGAACAGAATTATCTCCTAACAGAAAGTAGGAAGGCCAGGGAATTGGAGACCCTGGAAGTCTTCTTGGGGCTTGGGGATGTGAGGAGTGATTAAATTGGAAGTCAGTTAGTGGAGCCAACAGATTAAAACCTTCTTTTAGCTGCTGCTGACTGCCAGGAATTCATTAAAAACGAACTGAAAACCAGTCTTCATTTACCTCTACCTGTTGTTAAAATGGCAGATTCCCGAAATTTCTATGTATAGGCTCCAATTGCCTCAAAATACAGAGGCTCCTCTCAGCCTCAGAAGTGCTGGGACTTCAGATATAATTCAGGTCAGGTTGTTGTTATTTATTTGTTGTTTTGGTTTAGGAAAGTAAGCTCTAACTGAATATCTCAGGATTGTCTGAAACCTCACCTGCAGCTTTGACTGGCCTTGAAACTGAAGTCCCCAGCCTTACAAATGTACCTGGGCCTGAGGAAATATGTGTTCTTTATTTTTTATATTTAAAATTTGTTTGTTTGTTTGTTCGTTTGTTTGTTTTTTCTTCCTTTTTTCCTTGTTGAAGATTGAAACCAGAGCTTCTTGCTGTAGCAGTAAAATATTTGTCCAGCCAGAAAAACTTTATATTTTAGATCTGCTTTAGATTTGTATTATGATGAAAAAAATTGAGGAGCTTGGTTATGATAAAAGCAACCATGATTTCATTTGGAGATTGAGATGCAAACACATTTACTCTAATTTATGAAAACCCTAGCAACAATGGGACCAAAATTTAGATCATCCTGTGATTGCATATAAACCCACTTGAAGTCACAGTTAAAGCCATCATATTCGGTGTGTGTGTATGTGTGTGTGTGTGTGTGTGTGTGTGTGTGTGTGTGTGTGTGTGTGTGTGTGTGTGTATTTACATTTCAAATATTAGTCATTTCCTGGTTTCACCCCAGAAATTCCCTTTACCATTCCACCCTCCCTCTGCTTCTATGAGCATGTTCCCCCACCCACCAACTCCCATGTCCCTGCTCTAGTATTTGCCTACACTAGGGCACCAACCTTCACATGACCAAGGACCTCTCCTCTCACTGATGTTTGACAAGGACATCCTATGCTATGTATTTAGCTGGAGCCATGGTTCCCCCTCTTTGTTTGCTGGCTTAGTCCCTGAGTGCTCTGTGGGGGGGGGGGCGGTCTGCTTGGTTCATATTATTGTTCTTCTTGTAAGGTTACAAACCCCTTCAGCTCCTTCAGTCCTTCCTCTAACTCCTCCACTGTGGACCCCATTATCAGTCTGATTGTTGGCTGTGAGCATGAGCCTCTGTTTTTGCCAACCTCTGGCAGAGCCCCTAAGGACACAGCCGTATTAGGCTCCTTTCAGCAATTATTTGTTGGTATCCACAATAGTGACAGGGTCTGGTGTTTATATACGGGATGGATCCACAGGTGGGGCAGATTCTGAATGGTTGTTCCTTCAGTCTCTGCCCTGCACTTTGTCTCCATATTTCCTCCCAGTAGTATTTTGTTCCCCATTCTGAGAAGGACGGAAACATGCACACTTTTTTCTTCCTTCTTAAGATTTATGTGGTCTGTGAATTACATTTTGGGTATTCTGAACTTTTAGGATAATATCCACTTATTATGAGTGCATACCATATTTTTTCCTTTGGGATTGTGTTACCTCATACAGGATGATATACTTTAGACCTATCTGTTTGCGTGTGAACTTCCTGAAGTCATTGTTTCTTTATGGTCACTATACATTTTTATCACTATTTCTCTATAATACAGCTTGAGGTCAGGGATGATTCCCTCTGAAGTTCTTTTATTGTTGTGAATAGTTTTTCAATATCCTGGATTTTCGTTATTCCAAATGATTTTGCATATTGCTCTTTCTATCTTTATAAAGAATTGAGTTTGAATATTGATGGAGAGGGCATGGAATCAGAGCTTACTTTTGGCAAGAAAGCCATTTTTACTAAATTATTTGGGACACCAAACTATGGCCATGGGAGATATTTCCATCTTCTGAGAATTTCAATTTCTTTCTTCAGAGACTTGAAGTTCTTGTCCTACAGAACTTTGACTTGCTTTTTTCGTGTCACACCAAGGTATTAAAATATGAGACTATTGTGAAGCGTGTTGCTTCCATAACTTCCTTTTCAGCCGGTTTATCCTTTTAGTAGAGGAAAGCTACTGATCTATTTGAGTTAATTGTATATCCAATCACTTTGCTAAAGTTGTTTCTCAGGCTTAAGGGTTCTTTGGTGGATATTTTGGGGTCACTAAATATACTATCTTATTACCTGTTAATAGTGATATTTTCATTTGTTCTATTCCAATTTTTAACTTTTTGACCTCTTTTTGTTTTCTATTTAATCTGGCTAGAACTTCTAGTACTATAGTGAATAGGTAGGGAGAGAGTGGGAAGCCTTGTCATATATTAGTGGGACTGCATCATGTTTCTCTCCATTTATTTTGATGTTGGATCCTGGTTTGCTACTATGTTTATTTATGGGCCTTGCTTTCTGAATCTATCCAAGACTTTCATCATGAAGGCGTGTTGATTTTTTTTTAAACGATTCCTCGGCGTCTAATGAGATAATACTGTGTTTTTTCCTTGAGATTCTTTACATATTGGATTACATTGATGGATTCCCATATATTGAACCATTCCTGTATCCCTGGGATGAAGCCTCTTGATCATGAAGGATGATCATTTTGATGTGTTATTGGATTGTGTTTAACAGAATGTTATTGAGAATTTTTGCATCAATATTTATAAGTTAAATTGGTCTGAAGTATCCTTTCTTCATTGGGTTTTTGTATGGTTTGGGTATAAGAGTAAATGTGGCTTCATAGAACAAATTAAGTAGTGTTCATTTTCTTTTGTTTTTGCATAATAGATTGAAGATTGTTGGTATTGGTGTTTCATTGAAAGTCTGATAGAAATCTGTACTAAACCCATCAGATACTGGGCTTTTTTTTTTTTTTTGGAGGGGGGGCTCTTAATGACTGCTTCTATTTCTTTGGGGGTTATGGGAGAGTTTACAGGGTTTATCTCAACCTGATTGAAATTTAGTACCTGACATCTGTCTAGATAATTGTCCAATTCATCCAGATTTTCCACTTTTGCTAAGTTACAGGCTTGTGTAGTAGGATCTGATGATTTTTTTGGATTTACTAAGTATCTGTTGTTATGTCTCCCTTTTCATTACTGGTTTTGTTAATGTTGATACTTTCCCTGTGCCCTGTAATTAGTCTGGCTAATGTTTTATCTATCTTGTTGACTTTCTCAAAGGTCCAGCCCCTAGTTTGTTTGATTTTATGTTATAGTTCCTTTGTTTCCACTTGTTTGATTTCAGCCCTGAGTTTGATTAGTTCCTGCCTTCAACTCCTCTTGGGTGAATTTCCTTCCTGTTATTCAAGGGGTTTTAGGTGTGCTGTCAACCTACTACTGTATCTTCTCTACAGTTTCTATTTAGAGGCATTCAGAGCTATTAGATTCCCTTTAACACTGCTTTAGTTGTGTTCCACAACTTTCGGTATGTAGTAACATCATTTTTTTTAAACTCTAAAAAGTCTTATATTTATTATTATTTTTTTTATTTCTTCCCTACCTGAATTATCACTGACTGGATTTTTGTTCACCTTCTACGTGTACATGGGTTTTCAATTATTTATATTATTATTTCAGATCAGCCTTAGCCCTTGGTGATTAGATAGGATGTATGAGATTATTTGGATATTTTTATATCTGTTGAGGCATGTTTTGTGACTGATTATATTGTTAATTTTGGAGAAGGCGTCATGAGGTGCTTAGCAGAATTGTCAATTTTTGTTCTAGAATAAAATGTTCTATAGATATCAACTAATGTATTTGTTTCATAACTTCTGTTAGTTTAACTGTGTCTTTTTTTAATTTTTCTTTCAAGGATCTTTCCATTGATGAGTGAGGGTTGTTGAAGTCTTCTACTATTATTGTGTGTGGTGCAATGTGCATTTTGAGCTGTACTAAAATTTCTTATATGAATATGGATGCCATTGCATTTGGACTATAAATGTTTAGAATTGAAAATTCATCTGGGTAAATTTTAACTTTGATGAATATGAAGTGTCACTCCTTGTCTTTTTAGATAACATTGGGTTGAAAGTCAAACTTATTTGATATGAGAATGGCTACTCCAAATTTGTTTCTTTGGAACATTTGCTTAGAAAATTGTTTTCCAGCCTTTTACTGTGAGGTAATGTCTGTCTTTGTCCCTGAGGTTTGTTTCTGGTATGCTGGGTCTTGCTTACACATCCAGGCGGTTAGTCTATTCCTTTCTAATTGGTGAATAGAATATGGTGATATTAAGAGATACTAAGACAAAGTCTTTCTTTCTTCCTGTTATTTTTGTTGGAATTTTGTTCATGTAGCTATCTTCTTTTAGGTTTATTTCAAGATTAATATCTTGCTTTTGCTAGCATGTGATTTCCCTCCTTATATTGGAGTTTTCCCTTTATTATCCCTTGAAGGGTTTGATTTGTTCAAAGATATTGTGTAAATATTGTTTTTTCACGGAATACCTTGTTTTCTCAATCTATGGTAAAATAGTTTTGCTGCATATTATAGCTTTGGCTCTTATTTCTGCTCTCTTAGTGTCTGTATGATATCTACCCGGGATCTTATGGCTTTCATAGTCTCTGGGGAGAAGTTAGGTGTAATTCTGATAGGAATTCCTGTATATGTTACTTGACCATTTTACCTTACTGCTTTTAATATTCTTTCTTTGTTTCGTGCATTTGGTGCTTTGATTAATATATGATGGCAGGGATTTTTGTTTTTGTTGTTGTTTTTCTGGTCCAAACTATTTGGAGTTCTGCATGCTTCTTGTATGTTCATGGACATCTCTTTCATTAGGTTAGGAAAGGTTTCTTTTATAGTTTTGTTGAAGATATTCACTGGCCCTATAATTTGGAAATCTTACTTCTCATCTATACCTGTTATCCTTATGATTTTTCTTCTCCTTGTGTCCTAGATTTCCTAGATGTAATTACTTAATTTTTAAAATCTGTTTCAAAAACTCAAAATGGGCAGTTTTTCCAAAGAAATTCAAATTGATAGTACTTTATTAACTATTACTAATATTGCATACTTTCAAATGTTTACCTTTTCTATTGTCAATACAGTAAACAACCCAGCAATTGGTAAAGATGAAAATATATCGCCTCAAGTAAAAGGACATGAAGACAGGGGGTAATATTTTCAATTCTTTTTCTTTTTTTCTTTTTTTTTTTTTTTTTGCCAGTTCAATAGAGTACTTCAAAAGTAGTGTTTGTGTTACCTTCACTGGAAAAGTAGATTCAGGAAGATCAGCATTTCAAGGTCAGATGCTGCTATATGTTAAGTTCAAGCCCAGCTTGGGATCCTTTAGACTTTGTGATCACAAACACATAGGAACTCATACAATAGGACCACCTGCATGTGATCTTTGACACACTCAAAGCAAAGGAGAAACATCATAAAAATAAGTAGGGGACTATCTGGGGAAAAAAAGTGTCTCGGCAAGTGTGGGAGAGTTATGAATAAACTCCTTGTGGGGTGTAAACGTATGAATTGTTAAAAGTAAATAATCCAAGTTCAAGTTGGTAGTCCACCATATATTTTATATGCATATGACATTTGTTCCAAACCAAACATTATATATTTATTATAAAAAATTAAAGAAGGTTCTGTGTAAAGTTTTGTGTGTGGTAAAAAAATGGCCTACCAGTCTCCTATATTTCTTGCTTTAATTTTTTATTGTTCTGTCTTCACAGACATGAAATAGGCAGTATGTTGGATAAATCTGGAGGTATGTGTTTTAGAAATATTTCCCTGTTTCTTGAAGAGGCCAAATGAGGGAAACAGATCTCTATAGAACCTATAGCATAGGGGGATAATTGTAGGCTTCACAGAAATTATAGTTTTCTTTAAAAAAATACATACAGATGACTTCTCATCCAACATTCAAAACTAAAGATTAACTAAAGATGTAGCTCAGTGGTAAAGCACCATTAAAAGTTATGAATTTCATCTTCAGTGGTGAAAACAAAAACAAAAAACCAGCAAAAAACAACAAACCCAGCAAATTAACAAAAAAAAAAAAAAAAAAAAGAACCAAAGAAACAAAACACAGCAATAAGCCTATGTCAAAATTAACTGCAAATTGTAAAGTGAGCAAGAAAACCAATTTGCTGTTGTAAGGAAACAAGCAAAACCACCACTAAGCATTTTAGGAGCCTAAACTTAGGCATGATTAGAGAAATAGAAAAGGAAAACAAACAAACAAAAGACAAACAAACAAAAAATTGCAGTGTCTATAGCAACAGAACAAACCTTGAAGAGAGGCTAGAGAGATGGCTGTTTTAGTAAAATGTTTTCCTTGAAAATAAAAGTGGGGGCCTAGAATCCACTTCTAAAATGCAGGCTGCCAACCAGTGCTGAGTAGGTGGAGACAGCTTGCTGGCTAGCTGAGGTAGTGGCATTGGTGAGCTGCATATTCAGAGAGAACCTATCTCAAGTTTTAAGTTGGGTCAGTCACTGGTGGCACATGCCTTAATCCCAGACGTTGGGAGGCAGAGGCAGGGAGATTTTTGATTTTGACGCCACCCTGGTATACAGGGTGAATTCCAGGTTAACCAGAGCTATACAGATAAACCCTGACTTAAAAAAAAAAAGAGAAAATGAAAAAGAAATTTGGAATATAATTGAGAATAAAACAGATGTCTATATCTGGCCTCCTTATGCACCCATATACTGAAATGTATACACTCCATTTTTATCCTGAAACTTTATATGATTTACACAATCCATTAAAATTATGTTTTTTTGTTGCTCTTTTGTTTGTTTGTTTGTTTGTTTCTGTTTCTGGAAATAGACAACATTAACAAAGTCATTTTTTATACTCTCCATTATATAGTAAAATTAAACATCTATCATGAGAAATGGTCCAGCACACCTTAAAACACACACAGGATAGGAATGGAAAGATGGCTTAGAAATTAAGAACACTTGTTTCTCTTGGACAGAACCAAGGTTTAGTTCCTAGAACCCTCATAATACTCAAAACCATTTTTAATTCTAGATGCAGGGATTTTGGCATCCTATTCTAGTTTCTAGGGGAACTAGTCATACATGTTATATAAATACAAACATGCAAAAACACTTTAGTTTAAAAAAAAACAAAAACAAACAAAAAAAAACCAAAAAAAAAACAAACAAACAAACAAACAAACAAAAAAACAATTTAGAGTTACACAGAACAGCCCCTTCATCTGAAACGAAGTAGGAGAGTCCTCTTTGGAGTTCATTTTATTTTAACTTTCGAGTTAGTATTGCAAACTTAGAAAATGGAAAGCCTCTGGGTAGTAGTGGAAGTTAAAATACTACCCGCTTTTTGAAGCTTTAATCACAGATGACTGAAAGAGCCTCTCTCACCCTTAGTATTCATGTGCAAACACAGCCAATCAGCAATGGGCTTGGCTGAGATTGATTTCCCGCTGTTCAAACCCTGTTACCCAGTATGGTGGCTACAAAGAGTTCTTGAGGAAGCAAAATTCTTGAGGAATCATGATAGGATGAAGTCTCAGTGGGGGTAGTCAATTGTCTGTTGGTTAATCCTGTTTCAGCTAGGGGTCTGGGTGGGGATAAAGGTGGAGTTTTGGAGGTGTTTCTTCAGGAGTAATGAGATTAGGTGACCCTCACTGGACTCAGGAAGTTGCTAATTCTAGGTTCACAATCGATCTTTCCCACTTAGGTCTCTGCTAAGAAAAACTGAGAACTTCACTGTAAGTGCAAGAGTTTGAACAGACTGGCTCCTAGCAGAAATCAGGAAGGCCAAGGAAATGGAGACCCTGAAAGTATTCTTGGGGCCTGGGGATGTGAGGTGTGAGTAAACTGGACTTCACTTAGTGGATGAAACAGACAAGAACCTCTTCTGTGCAACTGCTTCCCACCAGGAATTTATTAAAAAGAAACTGAAGACCAGTCTACATTTTAACGTGTTGTGAAAATGCCACATTGCCGAAATTTCTATATATAGGTTCCAAACTGCCTCAAATTCTAGAGGCTTCTCTCAGCCTCAGAAGTGCTGGGAATTCAGACATAATTCAGACCAGGCTGTCTTTATTTATTTGTTGTTTTGTTTTAGGAAAGTAAGCTCTAGCTCTATATCTCAGGATTGTCTGAAACCTCAATTGCAGCCTGGACTGGCCTTGTAACTGCAGTCCTCAGCCTCAGAAATGTAATGGGGCCTGAGGAATCATGCCTTCTTTATTTTTTATATCTAAATTTTGGGGGTTTTTATTTTTCATTCCTGAAGATTGAAACCAGAGCTTCTTGCTGTAGCAGTAAAATATTTGTCCAGCCAGGAAGAATTTTATATTTAAGATTTGTCTTAGATTTGTTTTGTGATGAAAAAGTTGAGGAGCTTGGTTGTGATAAGAGCAACTATGATTTTATTTGGAGATTGAGATACAGACACATTTACTCTAATTTATCAAAAAACTAGCAGGAATGGGAAAAATTTAGATCATCCTGTGATTAGATGTAAACCCACTTGAAGTCACAGTTAAAGCCATCAGTGTGTGTGTGTGTGTGTGTTTGTGTGTGTGTATTTATTTACATTTCAAATATCAGCCATTTCCTGGTTTAACCCCAGGAAATCCCTATTCCATTTGACACTTGCTTTGTTTCTATGAGCCTGTTCCCTCACCCACATACTCCACCTCCCTACCCTGGCATTTGCCTACACTGGGGCATGGAGCTTTCACAGGACCAAAGACCTCTCCTCCCACTGATGTCTGACAATACCATCCTCTGCTCAATATGCAGCTAGAGTCATGGGTGCCCCTCTTTGTTTGGTGGCTTAGTCCCTGAGTGCTCTGGACTGTCTGCTCGGTTCATATTGTTGTTCTTCCTGTAAGGTTGCAAACCCCTTCAGCTCCTTCAGTTCTTCCTCTAACTGCTCCCCTGGGGACCCCATGATCAGTCTGATTGTTGGCTGTGAGCATCAGCCTCTGTTCTTGCCAAGCCCTGGCAGAGCCTCTCAGGAGACAGTCATATTATGCTCCTATCAGCAAGCACTTGTTGGTATCCACAATAGTGACTGTGCCTGGTTTCTGTATATGGGATGGATCCAAAGGTTGGACAGAATCTGGATGGTCATTCCTTAAGTCTCTGCCCTGATCTCCACATTTCCTACCAGGAATATTATGTTCCACATTCTAAGAAGGACTGAAACACCTACACTTTTGTCTTCCTTCTTCTTGAGCTTCATGTGGTCTGTGAATTACATTTTGGGTATTCTGAGCTTTTAGGATAATATCCACTTATCAGTGAGTGCATACCATGTTTTTTTTTTCCTTTGAGATCACACAGGATGATATATTTTAGATCTCTCCATTTAATGAAGGCATTGTCTCTGTACCATTACCATACATTTTTTATCACTATTTCTGCATAATAAAGCTTAAGGTCAGGGATGATTCCCCCTGAAGTTCTTTTATTGTTGAGAATAGTTTTGGGATATTCTGGAGTTTTGATATTCCGAATGGTTTTGCATATTGCTCTTTCTGTCTCTACGAAGAATTGAGTTTCAATTTTGATGGAGAGTGCATGGAATCTGTAGATTGCTTTTGGGAAGACAGCCATTTTTACTAAATTAATCTATGACCATGGGAAACCTTTCCATCTTCTGAGATTTTCAGTTTCTTTCTTCAGAGACTTGAAGTTCTTGTCATAGAAATCTTACACCTGCTTGGTTTGAGTCACACCAAGGAACTGTAATTTGTGACTTTTGAAAGGTGTTGTTTCCATAATTGCCTTTCAGCCTGTTTATCTTTTGAGTAGAAGAAAGGTACTGTTTTGTTTGAGTTAATTGTATATGTATCCACTTTGCTGAAGTTGTTTTTCAGGTTTATGGGTTCTCTGATGGAATTTTTGTGGTCACTTAAGTATACTATTTTATTATCTGCTAATAGTGATATTTTGATTTATTCCTTTCCAATTTTTATTCCTTTGACCAATTTTTGTTTTCTAGTTGCTCTGTCTAGAACTGTAGTACTATAGTGAATTGGTAGGGAAAGAGTAAGAAGCCTTGTCTAGTCCTGTCTTGTCTTATTTTAGTGGGATTGCATCAAGTTTCTCTCCATTTAATTTGATATTGGCTTCTGGTTTGCTTCTATTTTTAGGTATGTGCTTAAAATTCTTAATCTATCCAAGACTATTATCATGAAGGTTTGTTGATTTTTTTTCAAATGATTTCTCTTCATCTAATGAGAACTGTGTGTGAATTTGCTTCAATATATGTGTGTGTGTTTGTATGTGTGTGTCTGTGTGTGTGTGACAGATACATATATATGTATCTGATGAATCCGATTGTTTCATAACTTCTAGTTAGTTTCACAGTGTCTCTTTTTCATTTCTTTTTTCCAGGACCTCTCCGTTGCTCAGAGTGGGGTGTTGAAGTCTCTCACTATTATTATGTGGGGTACAATATGTACTTTGAGTTCTAGTAAAATTTCTTTATGAATTTGGTTGCCCTTGTATTTGGAGCATAGATATTCCGAATTGTGAGTTCATCTTTGATGAATTATCCTTTGATAAGCATGAAGTAACATTACTTACCTTAAAAAACAAAAAAAAAAGTATTTTGTGAACCTCCTCTTTTCACAGTAGGCCCTCTTGACTACTGAGGCGTTTTTGTAACAGCTTTGAAGGAATTTTAAAAGGAAAAAAAATAGATGTAAACAATTTCACAGTTCCATTTACTCATACCTAAGTGATATGTATACAAAATTCTGTACATGAAACATATTTTCATTGATCCAGTGCTAATTTTATATTAAGTCAGTTTCTTTTCTAGGAGTCTTCTGTGCTTCCTTCTTTATATGGCACAATGCAAAACTGAATTCTTTAATGTAACCCTTATAACTTATTTTTAAATTTTATGTTATGGTTATTGTTTTTTTTTTCTCCTTTCACGTGTGTATGTGCACAACTAGTGTGTCTTGTACCTTAGGAAGCCAGATGAAAGCATTGAATCCCCTGAAACTGAAGTTATAGGTAGTGAGCCACCTTGTGGGTTTTGGTACTCCAATCTCAGAAATCTAGAAGGGAACCAGTGCTCTTAACTGCTGAATCATCTCTCCAATCCCTTCATTGTTTTGTTTTGTTTTGTTTTGTTTTGTTTTTTTATGAAACGAATTATCTAACTGTAAGTGGAAGACAACTTACTAAACAATGAGAGAATGATACTCAGATTCTAAAGAATCTGTTTTAAATTATATGTAACTGAATGCTAAGTGAGCTTTCTCAGAAGACAGTAACTTGTCTTTGAGATATGGTGTCATTATGTAGTTCAGGCTGGCCTGCATTTTCCTATTTAACCCATGCAGTCTTTACACTGGAAATCTCCTGCTTAAGCTTCTAATATTAGGATCATACACAAAAAAACATCTTACATGGCTTACTAAACAATGCTCCTAATACCTATTTTTTGGACTTATTTATGTGTATTAGTGTTTTGCTTACAGTTATATATGTGCACCACATGTGTACCTGTTGCTCAGATATCAGTTGATTATTTCAGATACCTGGAACTGGAGTCAGATAGTTGTGAGCCACCATATGAGTGCTAGACACCAAACCTATGTCCTTTGCAAAGAACAGGAAGTACTCTTAACTGCTGAGCCATATCTCTACCCCCATGAAACAATATTATATTTTTAAAAAATAATATTTTGCTTCTTTCAAGTTACCCATTTTACCAGATTTTTTTTTCAACTGAAGGATTTGCTCTATTTGGAGGAGGCAGAATAATCATTTAATAATCTGATTTTATCTAGTACTATATATGGTGAGAATATTAAACATGTACACCATAATATAGCTTCATCCTAGTTACTGAAATCTAACTGTGCATGCTAGAAAGGTACTAAACATTTTCTCAAGCATTACAATTTTCATGAACTGCAGCAGTTACTGATCAAAAGTTCCTACCATAATTTTCTTCAAGTGTTTTTTTAAAGGATATGTTCTGAAGTATAATTAACAATTCACTTTAGAAATAATTTTATTTTGATTAAAAAACTTGGAGATCTTTGTTTTAAACATAGATTTTAACATTTTTATCTATTTTTATTTATATAGGTATTTTGCCTATAAGTATGTCTGTGAGTCATATACATATGTACCTGGTGCATGCAGAATTTAGAACAGGGCTCCAGAACTCCAGTTCCAGTATCACATCCCCTGGAACTGGAGTTGGAGATATTTGTGCACATTATGTAGGTGCTAGGAATCAGACGCAGGTTTGATTCTGACAGGGTCTCATTTGTAGCTCTGACTGTCATGGAACTCAGTATGTTGACCAGGTTAGCCTGGAACACACAAATATCTCTCTGCCTTTTCCTCTAGAATACTAGAATTAACATGGGAACCAATATGCCCGGCTGCCCTCTTATTTTAATTGAATATTTTAAACAATGGGTCTAACAGTTCCACAGTCAAGTTTGTTCTTTCAGTTGCATCATCTTTTTTAGATTTGGAAAAGAATTAGCCTTTATTAAAAGTGTTTCCCTATGAAGAATTAAGCATACTTTTGATCCTTTGTTTTGTGCATTTGTTCGTTTGAAAACTGTTCTTGAAGCTCAAAATTATTTTCCTTACAAAAATTAAAATTCAGATAAGATTAGATATTTCTTATCCAAAATACATTGACTGTTTTTTTTCTATGTTGTGGAACATTTCTGTAGACTTTATAGGTTGAACATCCTTCATCTGAACATACCAAACCCTAAGTATTCTAAAGTATGAAGCATGTTTGTGATATCTATCATTTAATTTTAAGTTTCCATAGCATTATTGAAAGAAATTTATCTATATCTATTTTACTTGTAGACATGGAATCACCTAATTTTTCTTCAAAATGACCCTTTATTTTTAATATAGATGACATTTATAAGACGCTTCACATAAAGAGAAAATTGATGGAAACTTATGTCAAAGAATCTTTCAAAGGCAGGAACCAGAAATTAGAAAGATTTTGCAAAATGAACGAACGAGAGAGGTAGAGTTGTTATATTTGTAGGGTCAAATGTGTATCATTTTAAAAATTATATGTGGCTGAAGTTTAAAAAAAATATATCATGTCTGATTCTTTAGTAAAAATGTGTGACTTTGATTTTGTCTAAACAGTTAACCCTATAACATCATGCCTTCAAGCAAACTAAATGTAATTCTTAGAAATCTATGAAAATTTTATTTTCTCCTTTAAGTCAATGTTAATGAGATTTAAATTTTAATTTACACTCATTGTGGAAATACAGAAGTCTTGCACATAGTCTTAGGAATGTAACTTATGGATTATTATGTTTAACAATATTCAAAAGGAACAACTACAATTACATATGCAGACAATTTGAATATTTTAGGTGACATATGTTTTGCACTGTCTTTACTAAGGCAATGCATGAAAAATAAATTAGAACTTATATTTGGTAGAAAATAATGAAAAAAAAAACACATTGAAATATAATTAAATTTTGTACATGTATATATATATGTGTGTGTGTGTGTGTGTGTATGTGTGCGTTACTTGTGTGTTGTGTGTGTTTATATTTCTTTAATTTTGAAAAGCTAAAACATAAATGAAAACCTCTCTGATAATATGATAGGGGAAAAATCTATAATGATTTCCCATTAGATATTTTATACTGCTATTTTTCTTTTTATAGTATGAAATGTTCAATTGAATTTGTTTTGGGTGTTCTTTTTCATATTGGTATGAAATGTACCTGCTTTTGTTACTGTGCTTTACAGGAAGAACATCAACAACAAATTTTGTGAGCAGTATATAACTACATTTCAGAAGTCTTATATGGATGTACAGAAATTCAATGAGGAAAAAGAAAAATCAGTGGTTGGTACCATAAAAAAACTTAATATTTAACCTAGTATTACTAAGTAGGAATGGAACAACTAGCCTTGGGTTGAGCATATGAAACTAAATTAAGTTCCACTATCTATCTATCCTTGCTTCTGTTCTAGTCTTACTGAGATATAAACTATTGATTGCATACTATATCAATGTAAACGACTAGGCATTTTATGGTATACAAGATCATAAATTTTCAAGAGGCAGACATTTGCAGAAAGATCAAGAGATGATTACCAGTGACTACAAAAAAAAAAAAAGCACAATATATCAGAGTTGAAAGGAGAAAGCTTATTTATTGGTTTCACCTGGACTGTGTTGTTTATATTAAAAAACCAACTCAATTTGGTAAATCAGTTCTTACAGTCCTAAATTTAGTAAAGATTTAGTAACAACAGAGGATGGAAACAAACAATCTCAACAGCCCTGGAAGAATTTTCCTGTGGAAGAATATCAGCAAACAATTTTAGATCACGTCTCCATTACTCTACCAGTCACTGTAGTCATCACCTGGTTTCCAAGTAAGATCTGAGGCAACGATAATCATATTAACTATTTTTTTTTATTTGACTGTTTAATAGTTTGGAAAGTACTCAATTTGAAAGGAACAGCAAATTCATTCTTGCCTCAGAAGGTATTGAGGAAGCTGCCATTATGAGTCAGTTCCGGAAAGAGATAGGAACTAAAGATAAATAATAAATACTCCAATTGAAGGCAATTTTTAAACATTGGACTCTGGATGACATTTCAAGGGAAAGTGATCATCCCTATAAATAAGGAGTCTAAAGACAGAACAGCAGGGTACTTCAAGATTTGTAATTCTGCATATGGCAGCTGGTGAGAGGGAGCCAGTAAAGGAAGAGAACCACTGGTAGAAAGAAAACTACCATGAGTGAAGGAAAGTTTTAAAGAAGAAAAGATCCCTAAATGTGTCATATGCTGCATGTGGGCCCAATAAGAATGATTTACAGGGCTGGAATATGATTTAGTTGGTAATCTTTCTCCCGTGTAGGCATGGAGACCCCAGCTTATATTCCCTGCATTGGGATGAATGCCCACACCACCACCAACAACAACAAAATAAACAACAACACACTAGCAAAACTAAAAACAAACCACCACCACAACAACAAAAAAAAGTTGGTGTAGTGGTGAGCATTTAAAAAAAAAAAACAATCTCAGATTTAGTTCAGAGATAAGAAGATCTCCAGATCTTTGTAGCCACCAGGTGTAGCATAAATGATGAGCTCTAGGTTTAGTGAGATTCTGTCTCTGAAACAGTACTGTGAAATCAAAGATGACACCCAGTATTAACCCTTTGTCTCCAAATGTATGCAGTTGCACTTTTTTTAAAGATAAGCATTGCAAATTAGAGGTAATTTTACTTAATTATGATGATTTGAGTGCAAATGTGAGGTAAAAAATTGATCAGTGTGAATAAAGGGCAAAACAGGATTGTAGTAGCCCAAGATGAAAATTGTAAAGGGCTTGTCTTAATTTTTTTTAAATGCAAATTATCATGGTTGTGTGCAACCCTAAAGAATACAATGAGAACTTTATGTTACTACTTCTATATGTTGCTTGAGATTGGAATCTAGAGAAAACCAATCTAAGCTTCCAAGACTAGGATTTTACCGAGTTCATGTATACATGGTGCATGCCTATAAACATAAGAACTTGGGAGGCTAAGGCCAGTCTGTGCATTATGAAAAACTCTTTCACATTAAAAAAAATTCCTACCCCACAATTGGTAGCATAATTTTATTTCATGTTATTGTAAAAATATACACATATTTAGTCAAAATAGTTGTTAAAATTTTAAATCAGTTGGAAAACTATTCCTTTTAACTTTCATATAGAATTATTTTTGCTCACATAAATGTTTTAGTATTAGATATACATTTAGTGTTTTATTGTTAGACTACCATGCATGTTGCATGGCAGTATCAACAAAAATAAACAGAATTGTTATACTAATGTTTTCCTTTTACATTTGTAGAATAGTTGTCAAAAAGAACAACAAGCATTGAAACTGTCCAAATGTAGTCAGAACCAGACCCTGGAAGCAGGTAAAGAAATGCATGAGAAGTCCATGGAGGTATGTTGCACATGGTCCATAAAATGACCTTAGGAATCTAAATATGTTTTAATAATCATAAAGTTTAACTACTTATTATTTTGAATTATTTCTGACTGAAGTGACTGCTATTATCCATAAAATCCTAATGGCTTTGTAGGAATTATTAAAGTTATGAAATAATAAAATGGGAATTTGACCTCAGATGTACCTCATACATTAATAACACTATAATTATCCTGCTTTATTAAACATAACCCTAATACTAACCCTAATCCTAATCCTGACCTTAACCCTTACCTTATACATCATCTGCACAGAATCTTTCATATTTGTATCCTTGGGAGTTTATTTAATAAGAGGTACTTTTCTGTTTTAGGTTTTGATGAACTTGGGGACCAAGAACTAAGATATGCTTTTTGGTGTAGATGGTGAACTGAGAAAAAAAAATGTCTATGTTTAAAAGAGCCAACATGGAGAATAATCTGAAGTACTCGTTTACTTTCCCATCTTCAGAAAAATGAAGCATGAAAAATTTTCACTTGCTAGTTATATATATATATATAAAACAAAGAAAAAAATATCTACCTTTTTTTGTCTCCTATGAAACAGAGTTTTAAAGTTTCTTTAATCCTTTTTATTCTGATGATTCTGAGAAGGAAGTTAATCCCAGTGATGTGATTACAAAGTTAACTAGCAGTTATACCTTAAGAGTCAAAAGAGAACTTCTTTATTTTTTTTCCATTTTTTATTAGGTATTTCGCTCATTTACATTTGCAATGCTATACCAAAAGTCCCCCATAGCCACCCACCCCCTCTCCCCTAACCACCCACTCCCCTTTTATGGCCCTGGCGTTCCCCTGTACTGGGGCATATAAAGTTTGCGTGTCCAATGGGCCTCTCTTTCCAGTGATGGCCGACTAGGCCATCTTTTGATACATATGCAGCTAGAGTCAAGAGCTCCGGGGTACTGGTTAGTTCATAATGTTGTTCCACCTATAGGGTTGCAGATCCCTTTAGCTTCTTTGGTACTTTCTCTAGCTCCTTCATTGGGGGCCATGTGATCCATCCAATAGCCGACTGTGAGCATCCACTTCTATGTTTGCTAGGCCCAGGCATACTCTGACAAGAGACAGCTACATCTGGGTCCTTTCTATAAAATCTTGCTAGTGTATGCAATGGTGTCAGCGTTTGGAAGCTGATTATGGGATGGATCCCCGGATATGGTAGTGTCTACATGGTCCATCCTTTTATCTCAGCTCCAAACTTTGTCTCTGTAACTCCTTCCAAGGGTGTTTTGTTCCCACTTCTAAGGAGGGGCATAGTGTTCACACTTCAGTCTTCATTTTTCTTGAGTTTCATGTGTTTAGGAAATTGTATCTTATATCTTGGGTATCTTAGGTTTTGGGCTAATATCCACTTATCAGTGAGTACATATTGTGTGAGTTCCTTTGTGAATGTGTTACCTCACTCAGGATGATGCCCTCCAGGTCCATCCATTTGGCCAGGAATTTCATAAATTCATTCTTTTTAATAGCTGAGTAGTACTCCATTGTGTAGATGTACCACATTTTCTGTATCCATTCCTCTGTTGAGGGGCATCTGTGTTCCTTCCAGCTTCTGGCTATTATAAATAAGGCTGCTATGAACATAGTGGAGCATGTGTCCTTCTTACCAGTTGGGGCATCTTCTGGATATATGCCCAGGAGAGGTATTGCTGGATCCTCCGGTAGTACTATATCCAGTTTTCTGAGGAACCGCCAGACTGATCTCCAGAGTGGTTGTACAAGCCTGCAATCCCACCAACAATGGAGGAGTGTTCCTCTTTCTCCACATCCACGCCAGCATCTGCTGTCACCTGAATTTTTGATCTTAGCCATTCTGACTGGTGTGAGGTGGAATCTCAGGGTTGTTTTGATTTGCATTTCCCTGATGATTAAGGATGTTGAGCATTTTTTCAGGTGCTTCTCTGCCATTCGGTATTCCTCAGGTGAGAATTCTTTGTTCAGTTCTGAGCCCCATTTTTTAATGGGGTTATTTGATTTTCTGAAGTCCACCTTCTTGAGTTCTTTATATATGTTGGATATTAGTCCCCTATCTGATTTAGGATAGGTAAAGATCCTTTCCCAATCTGTTGGTGGTCTTTTTGTCCTATTGACGGTGTCTTTTGCCTTGCAGAAACTTTGGAGTTTCATTAGGTCCCATTTGTCAATTCTCGATCTTACAGAGCAAGCCATTGCTGTTCTGTTCAGGAATCTTTCCCCTGTACCCATATCTTCAAGGCTTTTCCCCACTTTCTCCTCTATAAGTTTCAGTGTCTCTGGTTTTATGTGAAGTTCCTTGATCCACTTAGATTTGACCTTAGTACAAGGAGATAAGTATGGATCGATTCGCATTCTTCTACACGATAACAACCAGTTGTGCCAGCACCAATTGTTGAAAATGCTGTCTTTCTTCCACTGGATGGTTTTAGCTCCCTTGTCGAAGATCAAGTGACCATAGGTGTGTGGGTTCATTTCTGGGTCTTCAATTCTATTCCATTGGTCTACTTGTCTGTCTCTATACCAGTACCATGCAGTTTTTATCACAATTGCCCTGTAGTAAAGCTTTAGGTCAGGCATGGTGATTCCACCAGAGGTTCTTTTATCCTTGAGAAGAGTTTTTGCTATCCTAGGTTTTTTGTTATTCCAGATGAATTTGCAAATTGCTCCTTCTAATTCGTTGAAGAATTGGGTTGGAATTTTGATGGGGATTGCATTGAATCTGTAGATTGCTTTTGGCAAGATAGCCATTTTTACAATGTTGATCCTGCCAATCCATGAGCATGGGAGATCTTTCCATCTTCTGAGATCTTCTTTAATTTCTTTCTTCAGAGACTTGAAGTTTTTATCATACAGATCTTTTACTTCCTTAGTTAGAGTCACGCCGAGATATTTTATATTATTTGTGACTATTGAGAAGGGTTTTGTTTCCCTAATTTCTTTCTCAGCCTGTTTATTCTTTGTGTAGAGAAAGGCCATTGACTTGTTTGAGTTAATTTTATATCCAGCTACTTCACCAAAGCTGTTTATCAGGTTTAGGAGTTCTCTGGTGGAATTTTTAGGGTCACTTATTTATACTATCATATCATCTGCAAAAAGTGATATTTTGACTTCCTCTTTTCCAATTTGTATCCCCTTGATCTCCTTTTGTTGTCGAATTGCTCTGGCTAATACTTCAAGTACTATGTTGAAGAGGTAGGGAGAGAATGGGCAGCCTTGTCTAGTCCCTGATTTTAGTGGGATTGCTTCCAGCTTCTCTCCATTTACTTTGATGTTGGCTACTGGTTTGCTGTAGATTGCTTTTATTATGTTTAGGTATGGGCCTTGAATTCCTGATCTTTCCAAAACTTTTATCATGAATTGGTGTTGGATCTTGTCAAATGCTTTTTCTGCATCTAACGAGATGATCATGTGGTTTTTGTCTTTGAGTTTGTTTATATAATGGATTACATTGATGGATTTTCGTATATTAAACCATCCCTGCATCCCTGGAATAAAACCTACTTGGTCAGGATGGATGATTTCTTTAATGTGTTCTTGGATTCGGTTAGCGAGAATTTTATTAAGGATTTTTGCATCGATATTCATAAGAGAAATTGGTCTGAAGTTCTCTATCTTTGTTGGATCTTTCTGTGGTTTAGGTATCAGAGTAATAGTGGCTTCATAAAATGAGTTGGGTAGAGTACCTTCTACTTCTATCTTGTGAAATAGTTTGTGCAGAACTGGAATTAGATCTTCTTTGAAGGTCTGATAGAACTCTGCACTAAACCCGTCTGGTCCTGGGCTTTTTTTGGCTGGGAGACTATTAATAACTGCTTCTATTTCTTTAGGGGATATGGGACTGTTTAGAAGGTCAACTTGATCCTGATTCAACTTTGGTACCTGGTATCTGTCCAGAAATTTGTCCATTTCGTCCAGGTTTTCCAGTTTTGTTGAGTATAAGCTTTTGTAGAAGGATCTGATGGTGTTTTGGATTTCTTCAGGATCTGTTGTTATGTCTCCCTTTTCATTTCTGATTTTGTTGATTAGGATTTTGTCCCTTTGCCCTCTGGTGAGTCTAGCTAAGGGTTTATCTATCTTGTTGATTTTCTCAAAGAACCAACTCCTCGTTTGGTTAATTCTTTGAATAGTTCTTCTTGTTTCCACTTGGTTAATTTCACCCCTGAGTTTGATTATTTCCTGCCGTCTACTCCTCTTGGGTGAATTTGCTTCCTTTTTTTCTAGAGCTTTTAGATGTGTTGTCAAGCTGCTAGTATGTGCTCTCTCCCGTTTCTTCTTGGAGATACTCAGAGCTATGAGTTTCCCTCTTAGAAATGCTTTCATTGTGTCCCAAAGGTTTGGGTACGTTGTGGCTTCATTTTCATTAAACTCTAAAAAGTCTTTAATTTCTTTCTTTATTCCTTCCTTGACCAAGGTATCATTGAGAAGAGTGTTGTTCAGTTTCCACGTGAATGTTGGCTTTCCATTATTTATGTTGTTATTGAAGATCAGTCTTAGGCCATGGTGGTCTGATAGGATACATGGGACAATTTCAATATTTTTGTATCTGTTGAGGCTTATTTTGTGACCAATTATATGGTCAATTTTGGAGAAGGTCCCGTGAGGTGCTGAGAAGAAGTTATATCCTTTTGTTTTAGGATAAAATGTTCTGTAGATATCTGTCAGGTCCATTTGTTTCATAACTTCTGTTAGTTTCACTGTGTCCCTGTTTAGTTTCTGTTTCCACGATCTGTCCATTGATGAAAGTGGTGTGTTGAGGTCTCCCACTATTATTGTGTGAGGTGCAATGTGTGCAAAGTGTCTTTAATGAATGTGGCTGCCCTTGCATTTGGAGAGTAGATATTCAGAATTGAGAGTTCCTCTTGGAGGATTTTACCTTTGATGAGTATGAAGTGTCCCTCCTTGTCTTTTTTGATAACTTTGGGTTGGAAGTCGATTTTATCCGATATTAGAATGGCTACTCCAGCCTGTTTCTTCAGACCATTTGCTTGGAAAATTGTTTTCCAGCCTTTCACTCTGAGGTAGTGTCTGTCTTTTTCCCTGAGATGGGTTTCCTGTAAGCAGCAGAATGTTGGGTCCTGTTTGTGTAGCCAGTCTGTTAGTCTATGTCTTTTTATTGGGGAATTGAGTCCATTGATATTAAGAGATATTAAGGAAAGGTAATTGTTGCTTCCTGTTATTTTTGTTGTTAAAGTTGGCATTCTGTTCTTGTGGTTGTCTTCTTTTAGGTTTGTTGAGGGATTATCTTCTTGTTTTTTCTAGGGCGTGGTTCCCGTCCTTGTATTGGTTTTTTTCTGTTATTATCCTTTGAAGGGCTGGATTCGTGGAGAGATAATGGGTGAATTTATTTTTGTCGTGGAATACTTTGGTTTCTCCATCTATGGTAATTGAGAGTTTGGCTGGGTATAGTAGCCTGGGCTGGCATTTGTGTTCTCTTAGTGTCTGTATAACATCTGTCCAGGCTCTTCTGGCTTTCATAGTCTCTGGTGAAAAATCTGGTGTAGTTCTGATAGGCTTGCCTTTATATGTTACTTGACCTTTTTCCCTTACTGCTTTTAGTATTCTATCTTTATTTAGTGCATTTGGTGTTCTGATTATTATGTGTCGGGAGGAATTTCTTTTCTGGTCCAGTCTATTTGGAGTTCTGTAGGCTTCTTTAATGTTCATGGGCATCTCTTTCTTTAGATTTGGGAAGTTTTCTTCAATAATTTTGTTGAAGATGTTTGCTGGTCCTTTGAGTTGAAAATCTTCATTCTCATCCACTCCTATTATCCGTAGGTTTGGTCTTCTCATTGTGTCCTGGATTTCCTGGATGTTTTGAGTTAGGATCTTTTTGCATTTTCCATTTTCTTTGATTGTTGTGCCGATGTTCTCTATGGAGTCTTCTGCACCTGATATTCTCTCTTCCATCTCTTGTATTCTGTTGCTGATGCTCGCATCTATGGTTCCAGATTTCTTTCCTAGGGTTTCTATCTCCAGCGTCGCCTCACTTTGGGTTTTCTTTATTGTGTCTACTTCCCTTTTTAGGTCTAGTATGGTTTTGTTCATTTCCATCACCTGTTTGGATGTGTTTTCCTGTTTTTCTATAAGGACTTCTACCTGTTTGGTTGTGTTTTCCTGTTTTTCTTTAAGGACTTGTAACTCTTTAGCAGTGTTTTCCTGTTTTTCTTTAAGGACTTGTAACTCTTTAGCAGTGTTCTCCTGTATTTCTTTAAGTGAGTTATTGAATTCCTTCTTTATGTCCTCTACCATCATCATGAGATATGCTTTTAAATCCAGGTCTACCTTTTCAGGTGTGTTAGGGTGTCCTGGATTGGGCGAAGTGGGCGTTCTGGGTTCTGATGATGGTGAGTGGTCCTGGCTTCTGTTAGTAGGATTCTTACGTTTACCTTTCGCCATCTGGCAATCTCTGGAGTTAGTTGTTATAGTTGTCTTTGTTAAGAGATTGTTCCTCTGTTGATTTTGTTACCCTCTATCAGCAGGCGTGGGAGACAAGCTCTCTTCTCTGAGTTTCAGTGGTCAGAGCAGTCTCTGTAGGCAAGCTCTCCTCTCTCAGGGAAGGTGTACAGTTATCTGGTGTTTGGACCTCCTCCTGGCTGAAGGTGAAGGCCCAAAACAGGATCTTTCCCAGAAGCTGTGTTGCTTTGGCCAGGAAGGTGGCCAGTTGTCTGGAGTCGAAGATGTCGCCGCCTCAGAAGCTCTGTGGCTCTTGTCCGGAAGGAGGCCGGCCGTCTGGATCTGAGGTTGGCGCTGCCTCAGAAGCTCTGTGGCTCTTGCCGGGAAGGTGGCTGGTTGTCTGGAGCTGAAGATGGCGCCGCCCAAGAATCTCTGCGACACTCTCGCCCGTCCCAGAAATGGCTGGCACTCTGTATTCCACACGGTCACCCGTGCAGCCTGCCCTCCGCGGAGTCCCGGAGCCAAGAAGGCTCCCGCCGGCGCCTGTGCCACAAACCTCTCAGGCCGGGCAGACCCCCGTGCTCTCACCAGGAAGGTGGCCGGCTGTCTGGAGCTGAAGATGGCGCCGTCCAGAAGCTCTGCGACTCTCGCCCGTCCCAGAAACGGCTGGCACTCTGTATTCCACACGGTCACCTGTGCAGCCTGCCCTCCGCGGAGTCCCGGAGCCAAGAAGGCTCCCGCCGGCGCCTGTGCCACAAACCTCTCAGGCCGGGCAGACCCCCGTGCTCTCACCAGGACTTCTTTATTTTTAAATATCTTTAATCATTTTCTTGTTTAAGTGTAAGTGCATCTTTATATTAACTTCCAAAGGAAAACTAAATGAATATGTGAATGGTATATAGTCCCGTGCACTGAAATTCCACACACTAATATAGTTGAATTATTTAAAAATTATTCTTATATTTTTTTTAAAGTCGAGATTTTATTCTTCTCCTAGTTCCCCCTCTTACTGTTCCACACCCCATATCTCCTGCCTATATGCCCCCATGCTCCCAGGGCCCCAAGCCCACAATCCCCATCATCAAGAGGATGTCCCCACCATCCTGCCCCCTCTCCACCAGACCTCCCTGCTCCCTGGGGCCTGAAGTCCCTTGAGGATTAGATGGACCTCATCTGACTGTCCAGATCTGGCAGTCCTTTTCTGTATATGTGTTGGTGGCTTTATATCATCTGGTGTATGAAGCCTGGTTGCTGGCTCAGTGTCTGAGACATCTGGGAGGTCCAGGTTATTTGAGATTGTTGGTCCTCCTACCGGGTTGACCTCTTCCTCAGCTTCTTCCAGCTTTTCCCCAATTCATCCACAGGGGTTCCCAGCTTCTGTCTATTGGTTGCATATAAATTTGAGCATCTGACTCTTTCACCTGCTAGCTTGGTCTTTCAGAGAGCAGTCATGATAAGCCCATTTTTTGTGAGCACAGAATAGCATCAGTAATAGTGTCAGGCCTTGATGCCTCTCCTTGAGCTTTATCACAATTTGGTCTTGTCACTGGATCTCCTTTTCTTTAGGCTTTTCTCCATGTTTTTCCCTGCAGTTCTTTCAGACAGGAACAATTCTGGGTTAGAGCTTTTTACTGTGGGATGGTAACTCAATCTTTCCACTTGATGTCCTGTCCCTCCACTGGAGGAGGACTCTACAAGTTCCCTCTTCCCACTGTAGGGCATTTCTTCTAAGGTCCCTCCCTTTGAGTCCTTAGGGTCTCTCACCTCCCAGGTCTCTGATATAACCGAGTGTTTTCTCACCTCCTACCTCAAAAAGTTGCCTGTTTCCATTCTTTTTGCTTTTTCCTCAGCACTTCTGTCATGTTCCCCACACACACAATACCTGATCATGTTCAACTTCTTGTCCCATTTCCCACCCAGGCTCTTTCCTCCCCATCACTGTAGTGATTTTTTTAACCTTCTTAACATTTAAAATTGTTTTCATCCATACAGATAATTGAAATTTATTTATTTTTTGATTCATTATCTTATTAGTTTCCAAAGGTAAGAGATACAAATAAAGAAGGTACATTGGGTTGATTTTATTTCACTTCATTTCATTTTTGAAATAGGCACATAGTATGTTGTGTATTGTCCAAGAAGTTCTAGAATGTTTAGGTTCCAGGTGATCTCAGCATTCCATGTAGGTATTATTACAGGTATGTGACAACATACCTGGCTTATATTGTTCTTAAGAAAGTAGTCCCACAAAAATGTCCTATAAACACTTTAAAATTAACATTGCTCTCAGAGATGAAAATATTTCCTGTTAACTTACAAAATTCATTGAAAGTATATTTCTTTCTTGAAAGAAACTAAACTGCTAACTTCAAGGCAGGATAAAAGGACTGATTAGCCCCCTCTCTCTGTTCTAGGCCCAACCTCTCTGTTCCCATTGTTCTTGTTTCTATAGCTCTCTGTCTCTCTCTTTGTTTCCAGCTTCCCATCTATCTGTTCTTTGCCCCACATTTTTCTGACCTAATGTTTTTGTTTCTGTCTCTATGCCTCTATACCTCCCCCATTTCCTCACTCCTCTACCCTCTCCCAATCATTCCCTTTATACCAGGTCTGTTCCATGGTGTAATTTCTCAAGGTCACAACTTGCATGGGCCCAGCAAATGTATTCCCTTGCCATGTAATATTTCATAACACTAACACATTAAAAGCAACTGACAAAATCTATAAATATTAGTTTGAGACATGGATTCTTGTATTCCCAAAAAGGAATCAAAACAACATTTCATTTGGCTTGGCCTTAAGATAAAATCAGATAACCTAAACTTACCTAATCATTAAGAATGCTAAATTATGCACTTGTTTTTCTCCTTGCAACAATGTATGTCCATCAGTGCCCTGTGACACAAATAAATCCACAAACTTGCTCCATTGACAAGAGCATTGCTCATTTAATCCTGTGATAACAAAAGCAGGTGCAGCAGGGGCAGCATCTGCCCTAGGTCCTCTCAGGAGCTCTTTCTTTTATACACTCTCAAGAATCACTAGAATTTCAAACAAAAACTATCTGCAGCTGGGGACACACATGAGATTAAAACAAAACAAAATAAAAAAAAAACTACACATATAACATTACTGGGTTTTTATAGGAAGCAAAATTCTCATACATTTTTCCTATAAGGAGGATGGAAGATCCTACAACTCAGAAGCAAATAAAACTTCCAAGTTTTAGGAAGCTCAGAAAGCTCTAGGTTTGCTGAGGCCCTCCCAAAGGCAAGAAAAGAGGAACACAATTGCTGGGGTGATGTTTCGCCTACCTCTTCCTGGTAAAGAGAATGCAACACAGTTGAATTCTTTTCAACAGCTTAAGAGCAGGAATGCCTCAATGCTACAGGAACCCCAGGAACCCAGGGAGGACTGCTTAAATACACCCCAGCACTGGGGAGGGCTATGTGTCCTGCTGGGGTTGGTCAGTCTGCAGACATGTTAATTTGCATGCACCCACTCAGGAGGGGTTGGTGCCAGATTTGGGCTAGCACCTGCTCACTGGTGTTGTTTACTGAAATGGTGTACCAGAGACCAGCACCATCTTTTAGGTGCTGGCTGCCTACAGCATGAACAGATTTTTTTTTACTACTTGCTTGGACTGATCTTCCCCTGCTTTGTGGGCCCAGCCTGCTAATTCTGTTATCTACTGTATTTGTCTAACTCAATTGGGATAAGGATTTACTTGGACCCAGCTTCATTTGTCACATCCACTTTTCAAGTATAAAAAAAAAAATCACATACTCCATCTACCAACATGGGAGACATTATTTTTTGATATGCAGTTTTCCCCAACAGTGGAATGACAAGAAGACCAGAGCCATCCCTTAGGACAGGGACAAATGATCCAAAAGTTACTATTCTCTAACCTAGGACAACCAATGTCAATAATTTTATATGTCTCTGCAAACCTAGATTATGGCTGATCAACTTCATTGAGTCATTGGCAGCACTCAGAGTGGGCATACAGGCTAAATGATAACTATATATGTGAACATCCTTCAACTCTGGCCAGATGTATCCCTAAAGCCCATTTTTACATTTCCTACTGGAAGCACATCTTATGAACAACCTGGCACTACAAGTGCAAAAATGGTGCTCCTTCAAAAGGAGCCTTCTGCATCAGACTGTCAACTAGGGACCTGGAAACATTCTAATTTCAATATCACTAACTTAAGAAACCCCTGACAGAATACTGGCTGGCAGATTGGAAAGGGCACGATCACAGGGTCTGTGTTATATTTCAAGAGAGTTTCTATCATGCATTAAGTGACATCCAGATCTTCCATTCTTTTTATGAGGAAATAAAAATTAACCCATTTCTCATTGCTCCCATAGCAAGAAATCTGTTTTTGGTCCTGTTGCCACAGAAGCTCTGGGTCCCTCTTTCTGCATGGAAAGAGTCACTAGTCCGAGATGGGCAAAGAGTCTGCGAATGACAGACAGACGAACACGTGAGATTGTGTACTATCTGAATGTCATTTGTCAAATTGAGCATCAAACTTTTTATACACAAGAAAATAGGGAAGTTAGGTGACACATTGGCAAAGTACAAATGAGGTTACTGGATGCTTAATGGCTCTTACACAAAACAGAGGAATGTAAACACAAAAACTGGCAGGAACTGGTCAATAAAACAACTGAGACAAAGTCAGCCCTATCTAAGGTCAGCTAAAGTCTTAGAAGCCAGGTGTGAGGTCTTACACTCCTAGGGCAATGGCTTTCACACTCAAGTCATATTTCTAATTAGGGAGTTTGGCTCTAGCTAACCATCTCATTACCCTAAAACCACAGCCAGATCTACTGCCTAAACCATTGTAAATTCCTGTATGTGGGAGTGATTTGGCTTTTATTCTAAGTGATAGTGTAATACCAAAGGCAATTCTGAATGTCACTGAATAGGCAACATTGAATTCCAAACCCATGGTTCAGCTCAAGGACTTTCTAGGACATTGGAACACTGGCAAAGGCTTAGCTATGTCAGAAATCAATATTAAAAGGCACTTATAATAAGATATTACTAAAAGAGAGCACATGGATCTGTACACCAAACTAACAAGGGGATAGGGTATGAATATATGGGTTATGAGAATGCCAAAGCTCCAGGAGTTGAGTTCCTTTTGAAACTCTTTGACTCATGAGTGCTTCCAGGGCTCTTGGACTGCCAAGCGGACTTCACTACAGTGTGCATGTGCGGCATCCTGGTAGACACAAGAGTCCAGTAGCTAAGGGTGTATTTTGGCCATGCATGTGAAAAAACTAACATGGAAGAACTATGGCCTGGATAGATAAAAAAAAAAAAAAAAAAAAAAAAAAAAAAAAAAAAAAAAAGAACTGAATTCCTGTAATCCTTTGTATGAGACAAGGTTCCCTGGTCCTGCTACAAATCTTGACTCACTAAAACTTCAATTATTGGGACTAGGAGTGGTAATAACACATGTGTTTAAACCTAAGCACTCCAGAGCCAGAATCCTCTATGATTTTGAGGCTAGCCTGGTTTACACAGTGTGTCCCAGGTTACTCTAAGCTACATAATGAGATCCTGGACAAAACCAAAACCAAAATTGAACTAGTACTTAAGTTTTTGGGGAAAACTGACCTACCTAATGGAAGGGTGATTTAAACTTCTGCTGGAAGCCCCACAGGCCTGGGCCAATCATTCTTTAATGCAGTCACTTAGGAAATTCAATGGTGTGGATTCCCAAACCACTTTGAACAAAACATCTATTCCTTGTCTAGTTTCTCTAATCTCTGACAGGACCGAAAAAAATGTCAATGCAGGTATCAGGTACCATGCCCTTTGTGGGCTATACTGGATATGTTGGGTACACAGCCTCGATTATACTTTTTCTCACCTAATCAGGATTGTGTGTGTTGGGGACTAACTGTACAATTTTCTTCCTGTTCCAACTTACCAGAGGGGACCATTTAGAAATCTAAAGTACTAGCCAGGTGGTGGTGGCACTCGACTTTATTCCCAGCCCTTTGGAGGCAGAGGCAGGCAGATTTTTGAGTTCGAGGCCAGGCTACTATGCAAAGTGTGTTTCAGGACAGCTGGGGGTATACACAGAAACCCTGTCACGAAAATAAAAAAATAATAATATAAAAAAAAGAAAGAAAAGAAAAGAAAAGAAGAAAAAAAATCTAAAGTACTGGTAGTCGCAAAGTAAATGGTGTGCCCTTGAAATTGGCAACTAAAAAGAAAATGAATGGCAATCTGAGTGTAAAAATCCATTAACATGATCCAGCTACCTGGACAGAGTCCTGAGGCTACCAAACTCCCATGTATATGTGAAACCATATTAGCAGTATAAGACACAGTTTAAATAATTATTAGTATAATATTATTTTGTGACATAAAATTATTAACTGTACAATACAAGAAACATTGAATTTATTACTACTATAACTCCAAAAGCCCTTAATATACATTTGTATAATAGTATCCTCAGAGGATTGAAACCGTCCACCCTACAGGAAGCTCCTTAAGCAGAGAGATAAACAACTCAAAAGAAATCCAGGAAGCTCTTTAAGCAGGAAGGCAAACACCTTCAAAGAGCTTCAAGGAGTCCCTCAAACTGACAAAAGTCAGTAGGCTTCTCCCTGCCAAAGAAAGGAATAAAAGCTGAGAGTCCCTCTCATATGCAGAAAGATGAGGTACAAAAGAGAAATATGAGGCCAAGACTTAGAGCATTTCTTCCTGGAAGGTAAAACCCTGGACAATCCCCAACCTTATTTTCCCTAATCTCTAAAATACATCCAGAAAGAAGCTCTTTGTTCTCTATAGCCAGCAAAAAGCCTTTTTGTTTCGGTGCCTTACAGCCAGAGATGTGATAATTGTAGGAAGACCTATAGGGATATGGAGATAGAGAGGATATGCAGACTACTCCCCACCCGTAGCCAAGATTACTCCCAACTCCTCCCAACTCTCCCCGTCTCCTCCGAACTCTCCTCCCAACTCCTCCCAATTCTTCATCTAGCTGTTAAAACCCCCTGTTCTTACTGCTCAGGGTCAAACTCCCCTGCCCTGCAAGGCAGAAGGAGTTTGTCCTCAGCTAGATTTAGTAAAAGCTCTTGAATTTGGCATCGGGGGGGTTTTCTCTTGAGTCTTTGGGGTGCTGGCCAGCTCATCCTAGGACTTGAGTGGAGGCCCAGCTTTTGGTGGTCTTACATGTGGGTGCTCATTTGCTGAGATTTGTGGCATACCCCAGTTCTCAGAGATCCCCGCTGAGAGGTAAGATCCTGCCTTTGTCTATGTCATTGTCTATGTCTTTTTCTGCAGGCTTTTTTTGAATTTTGTATTCTTAGTTTACAGTAGCCTGTGCACATGAGAGCAACAAATTCCCTGTCTGGGATGGAGGGGAGGGTTACTGACAGATGTGTCAGGAGTAAATGGCTGCCAACCTGGGAGACATCCCAGGAGGTCTGAGGGAGCTCCAGGGATGCCTGGGTATTTCCCATCGGGGAGCCAATTGAGACTGTGCTCACTCACCCGTCTGTTTCTGTTACCAGGTGCTAATTGAGTGGTGCTCACTCAACCATCTGTTTCTGTTACTGTGTGCCAATTGAAAGGTGCTCACTCAGCAATCCATTTCTGTTACTGGGTGCCAAGTGAGAGTGTGCTCACTCAGTCATCTGTTTCTGTTACTGGGTGCAAAGTTAAGAGTGTGCTTACTCGGCTGTCTGATTGGGTACTGGTTGCAGTTATCGTAATTTATTGTATGTATATCTTGTTTGTTTCCCTGAATGTGACTCTGACAATGAGACAGACTATTAGCACTCCCCTGGTATGAGTCTTGTGATTTGGACTGAAATTAAGACTAGGATTCACAACCCGTCTGTAGATGTCAGAAAGAGATTTTGAAAAACTTTCTGCTCTAGGGAATGGCACGCTTTGGTGTTGGTTTAACACCAGAGGACACTCTTGATTTGATTGTGATTTCTGCCCTTTAAAATGTTGTTTAGGCAGAGGGGACCAGGGTCTCAACCAAATCAAGTGCCATAGAATCTCATCTAAAAAAATTTAGCCAAGGACCCCCCCATCCTTGTTGAAACCTTGAGTTCAGTGGAAAAAGCCAGACTCCTGAGACCTAACTCTCAGCCACTCAGAGAAAAAAAACTGAGATAAAAATAGTGGAGTCTGAACTGCAACCCTGGCTCCCACAAAGATATATCCAGAGATAGAAGAACCTCCACAATGGCATAACACCCTACCACCATATCCCCAACTCGTCCCCTCCCAGACCTCTCAACATGTCTGAGGTGCCGCTGGGGATGTGAGGGTGGGACCAGCAGCTGGAACCTGAGGCTGTTGAGCTCGGAACCTAGAGGGAACAGACTGCACAGTGCTGCCTTTATATACTTATGGCCCTCCTCCATCAGAACCCAGACAACTGCAGTCCCTTTAGTACTGGCCATTTTCCTCTACTGATCCTATAATTTGAAGGCATATCATGCTCCCTTTTCTGAAAACCCCTCTAGCCATACTCATCTAATGTAATCTCTCATGTTCTCTCATCAGCCGACTAGGGATAACTGTCAACAGATTTTGAGCATTCTTTTCACCACAGAGGAGAAAGAAAAGATACTGCTGGAGGCAAGAAAGAACATGCTAGGGGTCAATGAATGGCTGTCACATCTTCTGAATGAAATAGATGCAGGCTTGCCTCTGACAAGTCCTGACTGGGACCCTAAAAGTCCTCACAGTAGGGGGCATTTGACAGTTTTCCTCTGGGCTCTAGTAACAGGGCTGAAAGGAGCTGGCAGGTGCCCCACTAATTTGGCCAAGGTAAGAGGGATCCTACAAGAGGAAAAGTAGCACCCAGCAGTGTTTTTTTTTTTTTTTTTGAGCGCCTCTTAGAACCATACAGGCCTTACACTCACTTTGACCCTACATCAGAGGGCCAGCAGGCAGCGATGGCCATGGCTTTCATTGGCCAGTCTGCTTCTGACATTAGAAGATTACAGTGTCTATAGAGTCTGCAAATATTATCTTTGAAAGATCTGGTTAAGGAGGCAGAGAAAGTGTACTATAAGAGAGAGACTGGAGAAGAAAAAAGAGAAAGAGAAAAGAGAGAGTCTGAAGAAAGATAAATTATACGAGATAGAAGGCTGTAAGAAATTTAACTAGGGTTTTAGATATAATTCCAGGTGATAAGGAATATTATAGAAAGGGAGGGGAAAGTAGGCAGACAGTGTACCTGGGCAATACAGCACCAAGAAGATCTCAAAACTCCAGAGGACCTTTGCAACCACCTCTAGATAAGGACCAATGTGCATACTCAAAAAAAAAATGGACACTGGGCAAAAGACTGCCCCCCCCAAATAGATATCAGTCCTCCCAAGGTCCTTAACCCAGAGGACAATGACTAGGGCAGACAGGCTTTAGGCCCCCCTCCCCGAGCCTAGGGTAATCCTAACTGTGGAGGTGACCACAACATATTTCCTTGTTGATACCAGAGCAGAATTTTTAGTCCTGAAAGAGCCACTGGGGAAATTGAAGAACAAGAAAACTGTAGTAATAGTGGCTACTTGTCAGAATCCATACTCTTGGACCACTGACAATAAAGTTGATTTAAGAAGAAGCCAAGTAACTCATTACTTTCTCATCATTCCTGAATGCTCCACCCCATTGTTGGGGAGAGACTTACTATCAAAATAAAAGCCCACATAAGTTTCTTTTCAGAAGGAACTTCAGTCTCTTGGATTCCACTATCTCTATAATTTTAGCTTGAAAATCAGAAAACTAATATAGATAAAGTGAGCTCAAACCTGTTAGAGAAAAGTTCTAGAAGGGAACTGGTTAGAGAGATATCCTCAAGCCTGGTCAGAGAGTGCAGGTATAAAAATGACAAAAAGGGTGCCCCCATCGTTGTGATGCTCAAAGCTGGTGCGACTCCTATTGGGGTATGATAATACCCCATGAACAAAGAGGCCTTCAAGGGCATCAGACCTCACCTCAAAAGGCTCTTAGAACTGGGTGTTTTATTCCCTTGTCAGTCTTCCTGGAATACTCTGTTGCTAGCAGTTAAAATTCAGGCTTCACCCCGGGAAAGCAGCTAAGAGGTGACCTGCCAGGGGCATACTGGGCAATAAATTTTACTGACGTTAATCCAGCCAAGTACAGTAATAAATACTTATTAGTTTTTAAGACACTTTTTTAGGGGGGAATGGAAGCCTTCCACACTAAGAAGGAGACCACCAATGTCATGGTAAAGAAGATATTAGAGGAAATTTTCCCAATATTTGACATCCCTAAGGTAATTTCATCAGACAACATCCCCTCCTTCGTTGCCCAGATAAGACAATTGCTTATAGACCCCAGATTTCAGGACAGGTAGAGCAGATAAATAGAACATTAAAGTAAACCTTAACTATATTGGCTTTAGAGACCAGCAGAAAAGATTGGACAACACTCCTAACCTTCGCCTTGTTCCCAGGGAAATTTATACTTACACCCTTTGAACTCCTCCATGGGAGACCTCATGAAGCATGGAGAATGTTTGACCCTGGTGTTCCTTTTTCCCAACCCCTGCCAGCTCACTTGAAGGCCCTATAACTGATCAAAAAGATATCCTGGGAATTGCTGAAAAAAATCAAACACAGACACACACACACACACACACACACACACACACACACACACACACACACAAACAAACAAACAATACATAGGTACCAGGAACCACAATGGGACCACATCAATTTCAAATAGAGCATCCTATCCTGGCCTGACACCACCTTTCTAACAACCATAAACCCAGATGAAAAGGACCCTAACTGGTGCTTGTCACAAGCTCTGCTGCTGCTCCTCCAGCCTGTGTCTGGCTCCCCCATATTGGCCCCACCGAGGTCCACTGGCCCAGCCCTTCTTGCACTAACTGGGCTTGGCTCAGGAACTGAACCTCCTCCCTCCATCCCACCTCTGGTGAGAAACTCTTTAGTCTCATTAAAGGGCTTCTGGGGCTCTCAATGTAACAAATTCTAAAGATGTGACTTCATGTTGGCTTTATTTGACAGCTGGGACAGAGGTTTAATTTTCCTAGTTCTAATATTAGAACTATTTACTAGAAGGAGTGGGGTATGTGAGACCCTGTCTTATAGCATTTATCCCTGGAAGGAAGAGCCCCTGGACATTTCCCAACCTTTTTTTTTTCCCTTGATCTCTAAATAAACATCAGAAAGAAGCTCTTTGTATTCTATTGCCAGCAAAAGCCTTTTTGTTTCTGTGCCTTACAGCCAGAGATGCGATAATTGTAGGAAGACCTACAAGGATATGGATATAGAGAGGAGGTGCAGACTACTCCCCCACTACACCCCCACCTATAGCCAACTCTCCTCCCAACTTCTTCCAATTCCTCAGCTAGCTGTTAAAGTCCCGTAATGTTACTGCTCAGGGTCAAACTCCCCTGCCCTGCACGGCAGAAGGAGTTCCTCCTCAGCTACCTGATAATAAAACCTCTTGCAGTTTGCATTAGGTGTGGTTTTCTCTTGAGTCTTTGGGGTGCTGGGCAGCTCATCCTGGGACTTGAGTGGAGGCCCAGCTTTGGGGGTCTTACAGAGTCTTGGTGAAGTTGAGACTAGTTGTCTGAAAGAAGCAGAAACAAGAGGGAGCTGGAGCTACCTTGCCTGGAAGAGGTTTAGATCCACTGAGCTACATTGAAAGGATTCTCTCCAACCTGTTGAGCTGTCTGCTCTATTCTCCAGGTTCCCGTTTTTGTGGACCATAGTGGGGTGGGCTTTGGTGGTACAGCTGTCCCTGAGTCATTTCTGCTCCTGTAAGTAATCCCTCACACATATTCCTGTAAGGAATCCCAGTAAAACTCATTCATCAACCAATTTGGAATTCAGCAACATTTATAACATAACCAGTTCTAATTCCACCACAGTTAATGCAATAGCCAACATTTGGCCTTAATTATTACAGATTGATTATTTTTGCTTGTTTATTGTGTATAAGAATAACTCAGTGAAATTCTCCCTTTCTCCCATATGGATTCAGTCCTTGAAATCCAGTTGCCAGGGAGCAAAAAAAGAAATTTGACTTGCTGAGCCTTCTTGCCAGCTCTGATTTTGCCAACTTTAGTGCTTATAGCAGAAACATGGCCTAAAGTCAAAATATTTGTATTTATTTATTCAAATTCATTTGTTTATTTAATATATTTGTGTGTGCCTATTCTCAAGCCACAGTACACAGGGTTTTTGGGCATTGCGGTTTTTAGTGTCTTTTTTGGGGTTCTATTTTTTTTTAAGGTTGTTTTAGAGTTTTCGGTTTTGTTTTTTTTTTTTTTTCATTAGTTTGTTTTATATTTTGTTTCTTTGTTTCGTTTTGGCTTTTTAGTAAGACTTCTTGAGTTCTTTTTAGAATTTTAGATTTTTCTTTAGAGTTTGTAAAGTTTTAATTGAGGCTTTTAGGATTTTTTTTAAGGTTCTTTCATATAAAAAATGATTTTAGGGTTTCCTCAGTGTTTCAGGCAACTTTTTAAAGACATGTTGTTGTTGTTGTTGTTGTTGTTGTTGTTGTTGTTGTTGTTGTTTGTTTTGTTCTTCTGTTTTGTTTTTTGTTTTTTTGGTTTTTTTGCTTTTACAATTTTTAAGGTCTTTTTAGGTTTCTTGAGATTATGGGGAATTTTAGGGCATTTTAAAAGTGTTTTTAGAATTTTTTATGGTCTTTTTAGAGTTCCTGTTTTTTTTTTTTGTTGTTGTTGTTGTTTTGTTTTGTTTTTTTGTTTTGTTTTGTTTGTTTGTTTAAGTATTTTCGGGTCTCCTTTTTGTGATGTCCAATGGCTTTAATCCCAGCATATGGCAGGCATAGGCAGGCAGATTTCTGATTTCAAGGTCAGCCTTGTCTAAAAAGAGATTTCCAGGACAGGCAGAATTACACAGAGAAACACTGTCTTGAAAAACCATAAAAAGTAGCTAGCTCTAGCTAGCTAGCTAGCTAGCTAGATAGATAGATAGATAGATAGATAGATAGATAGATAGATAGATAGATAGATAGATAGATAGATAGATAGATAGATAGGATACATAGATAGATAAGATAGATAGATAGATAGATAGGATACATAGATAGATAAGATAGGTAGGTAGGTAGGTAGGTATGTAGGTAGGTAGTTGATAGGTAGAAAGGTAGATAGGTAGATAGATAAATATAAAGTATTTTAGGTTATTTTAAAAGCTTTTTAGGTCTCTTTTAGTGTTTGTTTAAAGATTCTAAAGTGTTTTAGGGTTTTCTTTTTTAAGATTTTAGGAGTCTTTTAGGGAGTTTTAAGTATTTTAGAGTTTTTAGGATGGGGGGCTTGAATGACAGGGATTTTATGTAGGGTTTTAGTTTTTTGTGATTTAAAAATATTTCTGGATTTTTTGGGATTTTAGGGTTTTCTTGAGGCCTATATTTGGAGAGGGATGGATGTTTCTTGATTTCTTTTGAATTTTAAAGTATTTTAGGGTATTAGGATCTTTTAGGGCTTTTAAAGGATTTTAGGATTTTTTTTTAATTTCTATTTTTTTAAAGCTTTTGTTTTGTTTGTTTGTTTGTCATTGTTTATTTTATTTTATTTTTTAGAAATTTGGTATAGTTTTTTAGGGCTTTAGGTTCTTATTTTAGAAATATATATATAAATATATATATATTTATATATTTATATAAATAAATATATATATAAATAAAATATATATAATATATATATTATATATTATATATACTATATATTATATATATATATTTTATAATATATATATATAAAATATATATATAAATATATATATATATATATATATATATATATATTTCTTTTCTTTTTTTGGTTTTCTTCATTTTTTTAAACTTTCAGTGTTTTTTGGGTCTTTTGCAATTTTTATATTTGCTTCTCACCATTTGTTTATCTCAGGTTTTTACTGGCCTTATTGTTTCTGACCCGATCCTGTTCCTCCAACGAGCTGATTGTGAACTGGTTGTGGTGGAGCTTCTGGGAATCAAAGTTGTCGATGGTTGTGGGACTGGATCTGGAGCAGCGGCTCTGGCCCAGGCCGAGTTTTCGGCCAGAAGGAAAATGTATCTCTACCAGGGCAAGACAGATATGGTTTGCCTTCACTGGGCCCCTTGAGGTCCCAGGTAGGCACAGTATTGTGGCAAGCGGTATCTAATCTGTGAGCTTGGCTATGACAGACCTCCTAGTAGTCAAGATATCTCTGTATGTGGGAGGAGTTCTGGAGCACCAGCTCTGCTGCAGGGAAGAGTTGTGGCATCATGATAAAGTCTTATCCCTCTGGAATGATAAGACAAAAACGCTTTCCTTCTACTAGTTGCCTTGTTAATAGTGGTTGCTCACAGCAATAATACAGCAATTGCTAACTCCCCTTTATTTTTATTATGATAAGTAATATATTAGGTTTTCTTTCTTTCTGCAAGAGAATACTATCACTCAACCTCACACATGCACAAAATTATATAAAATTGGCCTCAAACCCGTATGAGAGCAAAACTATGTTAATTACCTTATTCCAAATCTGTGTTAACTCACCTAACAAAACACTCTCCTTCCATCCATTTTCCTCCAAATGCCTTGATTTCAGCTACTGCTACAAACACACCAGTAGTGACCCACCTGACTGGTCGAAAAGCCTAGACATGGTCCCGAGGCGAAAACTTCACGGAAACTCCTGTATTCATGGTAACCTGTATAATGAATGTTCCAATGTCCTTGCTTTAGTCGGTAAATGGATCTGTGTGCTTTCCCTTAATATTGCTTTCTTGTAAGTGCCTCTAAGGATTGATTTTGACATATTGCTAAGTTTGATACCTCACCTAGGAATTCCTGTCCTAGGCATTCCTTGAGCAAACTATGGTCTTTGAATTCACCAAGGATGCTGCCTATTCAGTGACATTCAGATTTACCTCTAGTACTGTAAGAGAGATAATGAAAGAAATCAGGAATTACTATCTGTTCCACAGAGTTAGAATTCTCAGGGCAAACTACTACCATATGCAAGAATTTACTATTATCTAGGAATAAGAAAGGTTGTGTTATAAGAAGAAACCAGAATAGATAATTAGAACTATAGATAGTTGAGCTTCAAACATACACAGGAATTTGCAATGGCCTAGGGGCCCGGGGTACTATATGATAGACTAGAAGAGGAACTATTGCAAGGGCACAAAACCATTGCCTATGACTTCTAAGATTAAGCAAACCTTAGGGAAGGCTACTTTTGATCCCAGTTTTTAACATTGAATTTTATCCCAATTGGTCCCTGCGAGTTCTTTGTAGGCATTCCTCTATTTTGTGTAAAAGTCACTTATAAGACTATTGCTCCCTTTGAGACAAATTGCATTCAGATCCACACTCATTTGTGTCCTGTCTGTTTCTCAGCCTCTCTTCTTGGTAAATCCTTGCCCAGCTTTACTCAGAATCCAAGATATGCCCATGGAGCAAGGACCCAAGTGAGGTTTTTCTGTGGCAGGCTACCTTTCATTTGACTAAAATTATATCATATATATACACTCCAGCTCTATTCAGGTACCCCAGGAGAAGGATCTCATTAGATTATGAGATCTCATTATGGATGGTTGTGAGCCACCTCGTAGTTACTGGGATTTGAAATCTGGACCTTCAGAAAAGCAGTCAGAGCGCTCAACCACTGAGCCATCTCACCGGCCCTATATACCACATTTCATCTATTAAGTTCATAATGGAAAAGAAACGGTTCCATTTCCTAGCTATTGTGAATATTGCAATAAACATGCATTGAAAATATATCAGATGTACGATGTGGGATCTTTAAGTATTTGCCTTGGTGTGTGACAGCTAGACTATCTCATAAGTCTAGTTTTGAAAACCAGTGTACTAATTTACACAGTGCTGCCCATGTTTACATACCACCATGGATACATATGGGAGAGAAAGTAGTCAATTGATCCCTATTTGTAGAAAATGCAATCCTGTCCTTAATAGTTTCAACAGAAAACTTATATACAAACAGTTTCAGCAAATTGGAGTGATAAAAAGTCACATTAAAAAATCAACATATTTATATATGCCATCAATGAACTTGCTGAGAAAGAAATAAAGGAAGTAAAAGCCAATTCCTAATAACATTTTTTTAAAAAATAATAGGGGCAGGGAAATAATTAAGGGGATATTGTGCTTGTCAGACAAATGTGAGGAAAAGAGTTCAGATAAACCAGTACCCAGTGTTGAGTGAGTGTTTCTGCTCACCTATACTCTGATCAGAGGAAGACTGGAAATCTTGGGTCAAGCTGCCTTGCTAGACAACCCAAACCCTGCTAAGTAAACAGAGTGAAAGTCATCAAATTACACAGCTTTAACATGTGGTCTGTACATGCACATGCACACACATGAACATATCCTCTTACATATGTACAGCTTCATACATGAAAAAACATTATACATACATGCCATTAAGATCCACCTCCATTCTCCCTCATCCACTCTACAAACACACAAACACACACACACACACACACACACACACACACACACAGAGAGAGAGAGAGAGAAAGAGAGAGAGAGAGAGAGAGAGAGACAGGGAAGAGACAGAGACAGAGACAGAGAGACAGAGAAAGATAGACAGAGACAGAAAAACAGAAAGACAGAGACTGAGAGAAAGAGAGAAGGGATGAGGAGGAGTCATAAGAAGATAAATTGTAAGAAAACATTAAGACAGGACAAACAAGACAGTGTCTTACTGTTCCCACAAAACTCTGCTAGGAGAAATAGCATAAAAGCACAATGGTGTCATCAAGACAGCTCCAGTCATGAAAAAGAAAGTACACCAAGGCCCTATTAAACGTCCAAACCAATATTTTGTTTGACTGACTTCCAGTGTCAAGCTTTTAACATGCCAAATGTCAAAAGATATTAATTTAGTTTACAAAAAGACTTGGTCTTATGTCTTTCCTGGTCATTCAGTTGTTTGTTCATGTAAGAGAATAAACTTAAGAAAAGGAATATATTTTAAAACCTTTATTAAAGAATATTAATTACTGTGTTAAATGCTACAAACCTATTCAGTTATTTTCATTATTACATTTACAATGAATAAAAGTCATTTTATTTGAAGAACATTATAATGCTGTTATTTATAATGATATGTTTAAAAAACATATCCAATATTTAGAAAAATTCACAAAAAACTTTTCAAAACATAAGTCAAGTAATCACCTTCATAGATTTAATTTCAAAGTGAAAAATTGAAATTTTTTTTCAATATCACCATGCTTAAATCAAGCATTTCTCCATTTATAAACCACTACTCATTTTGCCTTTATAGATTATCTGAAAGAAACATTTATTAAGTACAGTAACTTAAATCCAGAAAGCTATTTTGTTCTGACATTAAGATTGCACAGCTAATTCTCAAAAGGTGTATATTATCTGAATCGATACATATAATTTCCTACCCATTTTACCATGCAGCAAGTTCTTCATGCCTAGCATGATTGTTCTGTTACTTAAATTCAATGTTTTCAGAGATGGCAAAAGACCAACTAGAAATTCAGATAAGCACAGTTAATACAGAATTAGCCAGGAATACAAGTTACCCCAGATTGTAGGAGAAGAGTGGATATTCTGACAGCAAATAGCTTTTAAATATAAACTCCTGAGATAAGTTGGAGTTAAAAAAAAAAAGAGAGGGGGTGGAAAAGCATTCAGGAATTCCAAGAAGAAAGAACTTATGGCATAGCAATGAGGCAATGGCACAAGGAAATAACTGGTTGATAGAAAGTGTCCCTGAGTTTCTGAATGATGCAAGCCTTTATTGCTGCATAGCCAAAGGGAAACAGAAATCCTTCACAAAACTCAAAGAGAGGAGCCAAATAAACACCTTTCATCCAGCAAGATCAAAAACTGCTCATAGAAAACTGGCAAAGTGTACAAAACAGGGAAAACAAGTTTCTGTGTCAGTAAAGTAGGATCTTCACTTATAGCCTCAATTTTACACTTTCTCAGTGTACCAATTTCTATAAAACATGATCTCTCAAATAATCAGCTTGACTAAGTATTTAATAAATAATCCTGTGCAACTATATTCCAGCTGCATCATTGGACTCAAACTGAATGGTCCATGTGTTGCCACTGATGTGAGCCATTATCCTGTTGTGCTTCAGGAGAATTATATGACCTTCAACAAGCAATCCAAATATGACAATGAATAAGAACCCAACTTGCTAACTGTGACAGACAAAACAATTCTTTAAGGCCACTAGTGCTACATTCAGGAGTGCAACTTTGTCTGTGTTCTGAATCTAGTCAAAAACAGTTAAAATATTGGAAATAAAACTTGCATCTGTACTATAAATAGATTAGTTTTGCCCTTATTCTCTGAACAATAACATGTTAATTGCACAGTAATATTTCAGTAAGTATTAGTCATTCAGAGATGTCTTTCAGCATCCAGTTAGACTCACAGTTGTCACAAATTTATCTAGGAGAGGTCGTTTTTAAAATACAGAATAATATCTGTGATATCAATTCCATGCATTCTTTGCTCTATTCAAATACTATCACCTGTTCTTTCCCTAGCAAGTATGCCAGTGTTTGTCTATCCCCATAGCCTCTGAGGAGGAATTGTATGGATAAAACTTACCCATTCAGTTATGAGATGGAAACTGACATCACTGAAAATCTCACTGAATACCTCAGGTTATAGGGATCTATCCTGGTGTAAAATGGACTTGAGATCACAGTCTCCTAAGAACAACATGTCCATTATTTCATATCATGCTCTGACTTCAACAATTCCTTGTCATGACACCTTAGAGTGGGCACCAGACCAGGTAGCACTCTGAACCCTAAAGAAGAGGGTCCTCGGGTGTTGCGGCCGCCAGCAGCTCGCAACATGAATGGTTCAACTGAGAAGGCCACTCGAGCTGTAAGAGAGGAATCTAGACCGGGCGAAAGAAGAAATGGAGCTAAGACAAATTCATTCTGATCAAAGCTCAAATATTATTGTTGCGACACTAGTTATAAAGGAAGGGGGAGGGGACCCGACTCCCGCCGAATAATCTCTGGTCCAGTAGAAAGGTGCACGTGTGTGGCTCTGCAGGTTCTAGCAGTGGGTGTGGCAGAACGAATGAGCAGGAAGCTCCACCCCTGAGCAAGCAGGTTTCAGGCTGGGGGAGGGGAGACTACATTTTCTCCCTTTTATTAACAAAAAAAAAAAAAAAAAAAAAAGAGAAAAAGCTGGCCTGAGGGGAAAAAATTATCTATGCTCAATAGTTCTGCCTGGAATCTAGGGCTGAAGAAAAAACTTGCTTCCCTGGGATTCTTTAACTTTTCTTATGGTAAACTGTATCTGGCTTAAGACTGTCCTTTCTTAGTAAATAACTAACTGAAAAGCCTGGAGCTGCAGGCTCTGACTTAATTATGCTAATTAGTACTTGGTAGGTAACTTTCTAGTTGACCTCCGCATTTTTGGATGATTGGTGGGAAACAGGGAGAAGGGGTTCGGCCAGCTCTGTAGTACAAGGCCAAATGGCTTTTTTATTTGGGTGGGAGGCAGTGAAGGGCTTGCCCTTTCAATAGTACGTCTCCAATCTCTCTCCCCCCTATTAATTAAGTTAAAATAAGGCAGCGCTTAACTGAGGTGATCAAATGATTTTCTCATCCGTAGATGAGTGGGCTTTTAACCTTGGCTTGGGTGGACATTGACCCGATTCCTCCCGTGGGTACTGTTAAGACCCACACCTGTGGCTCTGGTATCTTTTGGGGAGGAGAGGCAGAGCCGAAAAATATTTTTGATTTTTAGCCAAAATTTGATACCAACCTCTTTCAAACTGGGTTTATCTCACAGGAAACTCAGAAATGGTCAAGCTGGACCTTCCCCTGCAGTGCTCTCTGCACCAAGCGATGCCTATACTGAATTTGTATGATCACAAACCAGTATGCACAGTTCTGAGTGCTGTGCAGCTCCTAAAGGAGAATTATCAACCTCAGATTTAGCAATGCCTAAGCAATAATTATGTCATTAGTAACATCACGATTTGTGGCTAAAATAGGAGCTGGAAGTCGTTTCTCCTCATCCCTGTTTTTTCCACAGCCTAAGGAGCTAAGGACACCTTGCAGTAACAGAAAGGGTGAAAAGCCAGAGGCCGGCTAAGGGACTAAGCCTGTCTATCAAAATAAAAACCAATCTTTATTAATATAGAAATATCTACTTTTCTAGCCCTCTTGGTAAACCTAATTTTTAACTCAGACTGAAGGCCACATGCTGGAATTGTCCTTGGAATGGAGATAACAGCTACCACCTGTGTGCTCTAGGGGGGCGGGGATGCACATCTGCTGCTCCGGCTCAAGAATGTTGATTTACCTGCTTGAAAGACAAAATCTCGACAGTGAGAAAGTAGGAAAGCAGAACTTCTTTTGGGGAAGTCCATGTACTTTATTCAAATGCAAATTGTAAAGCTGAGGCTAGTCTCCGGCCTCCTGTCAGGGAGCTGGCTCAGAGAGTAGCTGGAGAACAGCTTTGGGAGCTTTTGCTCTCAGCTGAATTTTAAGCACAAAAGGAATTTTAGTCTTTAGAATGATACTTACCAGAAGAGTCAGAATCTGTGTTCATCTGACGAATTAATCTTTCTGGCAGCCACCGCGCTCCATCTTCATCTCGTGAAAAAACACAAACTGAGCCCCTACCCCAAATTAGAACTGTATCTGGACCCTTCCATTCATTAGTCAGGGGGTCCTTCCATTTTACCAATGCATAAGAGTTAGAAGTAACTGGATGCCAGTGGTGATCCGCTGCAGACTGTCCTTTGATATCGGTGTGCAAGAAATTTAGGACAAATAAGGTGAAGGCAAGGTGGGCCTTTGGTGACCCTGGGGGATATAGCTGCCCCTCTTTTGTTTTAAAAAGCCAATTCTTTAAGGTGCGATGAGCACGTTCAACTATTACTTGTCCCATGGGGTTTGCTTGATGTCTGCACAAAGGCAGACATATTCCACCAAATCTGTCTGTCCCTTATGCGGTTGAATCGCAGCTCGGCAAATTGCGTTAGCATTCTCATAAGCCAATTGCATAACGAAGGGACTTCCCGTGTCCGGACTTCCAAGGATTCTACCAGCTGAAATCAATAGCCTGTCCACAAAATCCTGATATGGTTCATCAGAACTCTGCCGAATGCTAGCTAAACTTCTACCAATCTCTCCTTTGACTGGCAACCTTCCCCAAGCTCGGCGAGCGGCCGTTGCAATTTGCGCATACACTGCAATGGGAAAATCAATCTGATTTGTCTGTCCCTCATATGGACCCTCTCCTAAAAGCATGTTGCTATCCCAGTCTGAATTACCAGCCTGAGCGTTAGAAGCAGCAGTTTTCTTACTGGCGCCTCGCCATTCAGAATCCCAAAGCAAAAAATCTCCTCCTGACAGGGTAGCCTTAGAAAGAGTCTTCCAATCTAATGGGGTTAAGCGTGACTCCACAACTGTATCCAGTAATGCTTGAGTGAATGGGGCTGAAGGGCCATATTGCACAACAGCCGCCTTTAACTCTTTTATCAACTTGAAATCCAAGGTCTGGTAATGTCTGGCCCTAGTATCTTGCTGATCAACTACCTTGACCACAGGAAAGGCTAGCGTATTAGACATATTCTGTCCTTTCCCACGAGCCTGACTCACAACCTTTTCTAGCGGCACCTGGTGAACTACAGAAGAGTTACTCTTCTCCGCTTCTGACATCTTTTTTAGTTCCCGAACCTCATTAGTCAGCCTCTGAAGCTTAATCTCAAACTCTAACTCACTTAGTCCTGTATCCCTATGCGTGGCACCTCCCGAAGTGGGGACTACAGGTGGAGCAGAAGATTCACAAGAGGACCAATTCTCATTAAGGTAATGGGCAGCTCCTCTATCTGAGTGATTTTTGTTAAAAATCAGTTTCTCATCCGAGTTTCCACATTTATCAATTTTTGAGTTAAGAAGACCTTTTTCTGAGGAGGCCCTCTCTGACAGGCACTCCTCCTGAGATACCACAAGCTCCGCCTGGGGGCAACTTAGCCCTGGGGAAGTGGCATCTTTTATTGCATCATTTACAAGCGCCCAGAGGCCTAGGGTAAAATTATCTGCCTGAGTGATTTTTAAGGCCTCACCAACTTTCTCCCAGGTTCCACAATCTACTGTTTCTTCTTCTTTGAACCATGGGCAACAGCTATCTATCTTACCTAAAATTTTTTTTTACTAATTGTACTTCAAGCCTTACTCCTCTGGCCTGAAACAACTCCTGAAAACTATGGGCAACCGCCTGATCCATGACTTTAAACCCTTTCTTCTTTCACCTAAGCAGCTTTCTAAAAAGCTGCGGCCAACCTGCCTGCTTCCGTTTCTAGTTCCGATTAACACGCTGCTGACCCAAGCAGAACCAGCGTTGGGTTAGCACTGATTCAAGCTTAATTCGTATCCTACCGCATCCTCAGCAACACTTTACAAAACTGAAATTTTAAGCTAGCGCTAGCATGTGTACCTGTCCGTTGCTCTGATGTCCGATACGAAGATCCTTTCCTGTGGAGCTCCACAGCAGCAGCGTTTCTCTTAGCATCTCTCTGCCATTCTTCAGGTCCCTGTTCAGGCACCAAAATGTTGCGGCCGCCAGCATCTCGCAACATGAATGGTTCAACTGAGAAGGCCACTCGAGCTGTAAGAGAGGAATCTAGACGGGGCGAAAGAAGAAACGGAGCTAAAACAAATTCATTCTGGTCAAAGCTCAAATTTTATTGTTGCGACACTAGTTATAAAGGAAGGGGGAGGGGACCCGACTCCCACCGAATAATCTCTGGTCCAGTAGAAAGGTGCACGTGTGTGGCTCTGCAGGTTCTAGCAGTGGGTGTGGCAGAACGAATGAGGAGGAAGCTCCACCCCTGAGCAAGCAAGTTTCAGGCTGGGGGAGGGGAGACTACACTCGGGGTCCCTCCTCATTCAGAAACTTTGGATGATTGCCGTGCTACCTGAAGCAGAAATGCAAAGTGAGGCAGCCTAGGATTGGCCAGTGCAAGAACAAGGGCAACCAATCTACAGGTTCCAGATTGGCCTGTGCAGGCAAGAGGATAGCAATTATCTAGGCGTGGGACAGGCCCGAGAAGGCATGAGGACAGCCGTTCTCAAAATTTGCTTGATTCCTGAGGCCACCGTTACTTATATTCTGTGTGATTTGCCTTACGATATGTCCAAAATTTTCAGGAGAGAGCATCACTCTCAAAGAATGCTGCTTCATTGTTTCTTTCTGCAAATCACCATTGGCAAGTACATTCCTTGCCCCTTTAAGGGTCAGTCGCCCATTTCATGTTTCTTGAACAATTTTCTTAATGATTAAATGACATGTGGAGAGATGGCAGCGAGCCTCAGCACAGACTTGACCCTATGACCACAGACCACAGGTTTCCCTGCTTCCAGAGCATGGTACTGCCTTCAGTGTCGCCCAAAGAATAGTGATACCCTCCCCCAATCGGGGAATAGCCTGGGACCCACTTCACTGACCCCCAGCTGTATTTAACACCTTAAGCCAACAGGGGAAGCATTTGACCAGCAGAGACCCGAGGGACTTTGTGCCTCCAGGGCTCCTTATACAGAAACGGCACAAGTTCAGGTGCCTAAAGCCCTATGAAGACCACACATTCAAAAAAATCTGATGCTCATGTTGCAGAAGAGCTACAGAAACCCAAAGCTCTTATAAAGCGTTCAGCCATTAACATGACCCTGGGCCCTCTGAAGGAGCTAAAAGAGAACAAAAAAAAATGGACAGTTATACTTTCTCTGATGTTTCCTGAGTTCATGAGTAACCCACTGAGCAGGGTACCAGACAATCTGTTTTACCACCTTCAACCAGAAAATGAGTGGCCTCATCTGCTGTGTCCATGCATAGACAGGTGAAAAGAAGCCAGCCTATGTCCACTGGGTTTGAAGAACCTAAGGATTTTGACCAGTCGGGTGCCAGATTGCCTGCAGCATCTTCCAAACACAGGGCTGGAGATACCAGTCACAAATTCAAATAAGATAACACAGTGCCTGGGCCATCGTCTGCTGGACAACATGGACAGGTAATTTTTCCACACATTCAAGGTTCCCTACACCCTTCCCAATCTAACCAAGGAGATCTGGGATCTTCAAATTCTCAGGGCAGGTCCTTATGCACCAAAAAGTTTTGAGAACTAACGCAAAGTTTCCAAGACTCTATGGGACATTGCACATCTGCCCAGGCATCCCATAGACTTCCCACGTGTGCTTAAAAGAAATTCATAAATGCCTCCTCTTCCAGAAGGAGTTCAAAAGTTTGTTCCCTACCCTACATAACTGTATTCTTTCCAATTCTCCTCCAAAGCATTTTGGAGAAGAACTCTCTTGTCAAGCAACAGGCCCCATCAGACAAAGAGGGCTCCAAACCTTCTTCGCCTAACGGTAATGTCAGTGATGTCTTATTAGTCCCTAATGCATCAAGTCCCACCTCCTCTTCCCAGGAGAATTCAACATGTTTGACAGCTGCCAAGGCAGGGCAGAGAGATAAGTCCTCTCAAAATGACAGCCAAAGATGTTCCCTTTCTCCCCCAAAGTGCCATATGCAATCTGCTTCTAGAAAAATGAGTTTGAGAGCTGACCCTGCTGAACAAGGGGGTTTCAAAACTTCCCCCATTAAACCAAGAGGGATTTCAAAGTCCTTTATCATTATAAAATGGGCTCATGTCATCTCTTACAGTCCAAAGGGAATTAAATGCACAACTTCCTAAGTGAGCCTCACACAGCTCATACCTGCCCAAGCAGAGAGAAAAAAATTCCACAAGGAGCTCAAGTATCTTTGCCATTCATGGAATTGCACTTGAGTGTTCCACACATACTCCAGATGTGGTAGAATCACTTAAGTCCTCCAAAGGGACTCTACTTTACTTCTGCACAAAGTGAACTAGAACCATAGGCAACTTCCCCAGGGGTTATGATAAATTCTCATTCTGTCAGGGGGCCAAGAAGATTATCCCCCTCTATGGAACAGATTCAAAGACAGTTCTTAAGTTTTCTCTACCACAGAAAGGAAGATTAAATCATTCTCCTGCTATGAAATGTGACACAAACATTGTCATTCTAGTAGAAGACTGAAAGATGCTCTGTCCAAACAATGGGTCTTCAGAAAGTCCTGATCTGATCAAGAATTATTCAGATATCTCTTATCAGCCAAAAGAGCCCTCTTGATTTGTCAGCAGGCCCCAAACACCTGAGAGACTATTCCAAAACACTTCCAGTGAGCTAAACAATTTCAATATTTGTCGTAGAATACACAACTAAGAGGATATCACCCTCTCAGCTGCCACTGGGGACACTAGAGGCTGTGAAGAATTCCCCATATATGTCCAAGTTTCTAGGATTTCCAAAACCTGTACAGGAGTCTCTGCATACTACTCTATCACATAAAGGGACTGTAGGACAGGATAAATCTACAGAAGAGAGTTCTAGCCACAGTCCCATCTTTAGAAATGGCTCATGGATATGATACATCTTCAAAAGATGTTCTAGGACAGATTCCATCTGTAAAGAAGGGTCTGGATCCAATCCTATGTGAACATGGTGCTATCGGATGTGATTTGCACGCACAAGAGTCTGTAGCATCCTGTACAGCCAAAGAATGGAATTCCATGTATTCTACCTGTGCACAAGAATTCATATGATCTCCCCAAACTTCACAGGAGACTATGAGAACTTCTCTATCTCTCAAGAGGATCAGCCCTCTTCTCCAAATACACATTCTTATCCACCTGCACAAGGGCTGTTGGTCCTTCTCCATGCCTGCACAAGTCTCCATAATATATTCCAAATGCCTGAAAAAGCTCTGGATTTTACTTCATCTTCCAAAGGGCCCTCGGAACCTGTTTGCCCATCAAGTAGTCTATGACACCTGAAATATCTACACAGAAGTTGTTATCCAATTCTCTAGCTGAAGAAAATTTTCTTGGAACTTCCACTGTTACACAAGAAGGTCTAAAAATTTCACTAAATGCCTATGAGGCTCTTAGACCTTTTACACATGTCCATGAAGCTCTAAGAGAGGCCACATCTACGCAGGTATCTCTAGGACCTTCTCCTAATTATGAAGCTATGTTCAAGACTTGTACATATACACAAGGAAATTTAGACCTTCACCATCTGTGCAAAAGGTCATATGTCTATCATATCTGAACAGGGTGCTTTACAATTAGTTCCATCTACCCTAGAGTGTTTATTTTCCTTGTCTTGTCTGGTTGAAAGCAGTAGACATTTGCCCTCTACCAAAGTGATCCACAGGCATCCAGTTTCTAGGAATTAAAAAAAAAAAAACAAAAAACAAAAAACAAACAAACAAACAAAAAAAAAACCAGGTTAATTGTTGATCCTTCTGAAATAGGACACTTCAGAAATTCTGTTAAAAGGTAATACTTGCATCATGTCCTGCTGAAAAAAAAAAAAACAAAAAAAAACATCAAAAGCTACAACTATTCCTCAGGTGAGTCGCACAACATCTCTATCCAAAATACCTTGAAATGTTCAACAAATGACCAAGGGACTGTGGAAACTTTCTTGTCTACCCAAGAGCATGTTGCCCACTTACATACCTTATAAACAGACTCTGCATTCTTCAATATCTACACTAGGGTATTTCCATTTGCAAAGAAATGTTGAAATGTCATCACTGGCACAAGGAACACTAGAGTCTTTATATCATCCCACAAGGAAAGGTACAAAATACAAATCAGAATAAGACATTCTGTGACAGTCTATATCACCACGGGGGACTGTAGAACCATCACAAAGTAATACAAGGGCTTTAGGATCTACTCAACATGCTCATAGGAAGGCTCAAATATTTCCATCTACTCAAGGAACTGAGAAACATTCTTTGTCTTATAGAGGGGCTATGGGACTACCCAAATCTGAAACTAGGCCCTAAAAAATTCACCATCTGAACCAGGACCTGAGAAAATTTTCAGTTTTTTTTTTTTTTTTTTTTTTTTTTTTGGGAAGGCTTCTACACGTTCTCTATTTTTGTAAGATACCCTGTGACATCTACCATTTGATACAGAGGTTCTTACATCTTCTCCATCTAACCAGGGGACTAAGAAAACATTGTTATCTTCCAAAGGGAATGTGAAACCTTCATCAACTGCAACACATGCTCAGAAAACTCCATGCACAATGACGGGAACTTTAACATATGTCAGATGTAACCAAGGGCCTCTAGAAGATTCTGTGCCTGTCCAGGTGAAGGAGGGATTTTTACTTCTATCTCAGGAATTCTAAGAGCATTCAGCACCTTTCCAAAAGAAGCTATGATACTTGTCACACATGGTAGAATCTCTAGATACCTTGCCATCTTTCCATGGGACTACAAATCCTCTGCCTTCTACATAGGTTATGTGACCTCCCAAATCTGAACCTAGGAAGTCAGAAACATCTCCATCTGAAAAAAATTCTTCATCCACCAGGAAAACTTAAAAAAAAAAAGAAAGAAAAACAAACAAACAAAAAACAAAAACAAAACAAAACAAACAAACAACAAAAAAAAAACATTGTTATTTTCCCAAGTGACTGTGAAACCTTTGTCTTCTGTACCATGTGCTCAGAAATTTCCACTAATTACATCAGGTACTCCAACAACTGTGAGATGTAAACAAGCAGTTCCAGAATATTCTATACCTGTCCAGGAAACTTTGGATTTTTTGCTGACGATTCCCGGGGTTTCTAGAACATTCAGCATCTTTCCAACAGAAGCGAGGGAACTAGTCAACATGGTAGAATCTCAGGATACCTCACCAATATTCCAAAGTACTACAGGCCCTTTGCCACATCCCTCAAGTCATACAGGATATTCACAACCTGACCAATGATCTCAGGAGTATTCTTTAGAAGTCCCAAGGGATCTAGCACCTTTGAAGTCTACCAAATTTTCATATCTGTTGAGGCATGTCTAGGCCTTTCACTATATACTCAACAGTCTATCCAGCAGTCATCATCTTCCCAAAAGATTCTGGGAACATCAGAGTGTGCCAAGTGTATTCATTAACATTTTTCTTTTGTCTCAGGTTCTTTGGGAATGTATTCATGTGTCCTATGGATGACAGGAACATTGCTACAAGTCCCAAAGCCTATTGGACATTCCTCACCAATACAAGCATGTCAATCCCCTCCACCATCTATGAAAAGAAACTGTGACAACTTGTATTCACAAGCAACTCTTGTAGCATAAATCTCTCCATTGTTCTCACCATCTACTCAGGTGAATGGACAAGCTTACCTCAATCAAGAATCTACTTTGGGACAGCCCATAGCTGCCCAGGGAGTTGAACAACTTTTGTTGTCTAGCCCAGGTTATAAAGAAAGTGACAAGCAGGAAATAGGAATTTTTCCATCTTACCAAGTACTTCTGGGAATTTCCTTACCTGCAGAGGGAATGGTAGGATCTTGACCATCTGTACAAAGGGTTCTGGGAACTTCCCTATCTGTCCAAGAGTCTCTGTTCACACCCAAACAAGAACCTGTAGGTACTCTGCATCTCTAACAAAGTCTTTCAAACATCAATCTACACACTAGAGGGCTCTCAAAATTTTTCCATGTGCTCAACATACAATGTTCATCATGTTCCCCACACTAATGAACCTCTCCTTTCTAGCCAGAAAAATCAGAAGAAATTTTTATATTTGCCAGGTTATCCAGAACACTACCTATCTGCACCAGATGGTCAGGGGCATATAATACCTACTCGAGTAGCTGTAATACTTTTGCTTACTTCTCAAGGGCACAAAAAAAACTTAACAATTGCAATGGAAACTTTGCATTTTCAAAGTTCTTTGTCATCCATTCAAAGGAATCCATTACCTTTGTCAGATTCCATAGGTATATTGGAATTAAGACAATGTAAACACACAGAGACTTTTTTGGACCCTTTGCCTCAAGTGAGGAAGGATGCCAGATCTTCTAAATCTGCTTTTCCTACTCTAGGAAATTAGTCACCATCACCTCGAGAACCTGTGAGACATTCATCTTTTCCTAAAGGAGGTATAGAAATGCTCTCAACTGGTCCAGGGAATCTAGTACCTTTGCAATGAATCCAGGGGCCTTTGACACTTTATATCTCAGCCCAGACAATGACACATAACTCAGGATCTGCCAATGGGGTTGTACTGCATTCAGCTTCTTCCCCAGCAGTTTCAGAAAGAAATGAATATTCTCCATTTACCCAAGGGACTTCAGAAAGTTCCAAAAGATCTGGATTGCATCTGGATCTTACTACATCACTACCGGTAACACAATCATCTTCAAGATTTGAACAAGGAATTGTGGAACCTTGCTTATCTGAACAAGGGACTAAATTTAAAGAAACATCTATAGGGTTGTATGCTTATGCTCAGGATACTATGGGGCATTATTTATCTGCACAAGCCACAGTATGAACCTCCATGTCTGCAAAGCAGACTTGGAAACTTTGCCTACCACTACAGGACCTTTGGGGTCTACACAAGTGACTCTTGTAGTCTCAGAGTCATTGTCATCTGATCAGAGGCCTCTGGGAATTTATTTAACTTCAACGGGAACTCTAGGCTCTTCGTCTTCCATAGAGGCTTTTGGAATATCCCTTTCTGACCAAGGGTCTCTAAAACTGTCCACATCTAAATTAGGGTGTGTAGAAACTGTGACATCTTCTCCAAAGACTGTGCATCATCCAACATATTGCCAGGAAGCTATGAGATTTTCTCCTCTTTCTAACATTTTGGACAAAAATCTCCAGCTTTTTCAAGGTTCATTGGTCTGTTCCTACCTCGCCAGAAATCTCAAAAATCCATTTCATCATTCATCACGAGATGTAACATACTCATCATCTGTACTAGGTACTCAGGATCACCCTCTTTCTAGTCCAGAGTTTCAAGGATATTTTCTGACCTCTCTAAAGTCTAAGGAATGTTCCACAGCTGCAAAGAAAACTTTGACTATGCAAATTTCTTTGTCATCCATCCAAAGGTATGTAGAACCTTTGGCAGAATCCACAAGGATATTGGGAATGGGACAATGTAAAGACACAGAGACTACTGTGGGCCCATTGCCTCAAGTAATGAAGGATATAGAATCTTCTCCATCTGCTTTGCCTATTCTATGAACTTTGCCACCATCACCTCAAGAACCTGGTAGACATTCATCTTTTCCTAAAGGTGGTGCAGAAATATTTCCATCTGGTCCAGGAATTCTAGCACATTTGCAATCAGCCCTGGGGCCTCTGGCACTTTCCATCTCAGCCCAGGCAATGACACATCACTCAAGGCCTACTGACAGGGCTCTACTGCATTCAGCTCCTTGCCCAGCTGTATCAGAAACAAATGAATATGCTCCATCTTTCTGAGGGACTTCAGACACTTACAGATGTGCTGGACTGCATCTGAATCTTACTACATAGCTACAGATGACACCATCATCTTTGAGATCTGAGTAAGGAACTGTGGGATTCTTGTCTATCAGAAGAAAGGTGTCTGAAAGTGACTAAATCTAAAGAAAGTACTATAGGGTATTCCACATCTGCTCAGGCCACAGAGGGGCATTCTTTATCTGCACAAGCCATAGTAGGGAAGTACATATCTGAACAGTTGCAATTGGAAATTTGCCTGTGCAAAGTTCTTTGTCTGGGCACACTGTGCAGACGGTGGGAACTTTGCCTCCCACTCCAGGACCTTTGGGGTCTACCAAATATACTCAGGTGCTACCAGAATCTGTGTCATCTGATCAGAGGCCTCTGTGAGTTTCTTTAGCTTCACAGGGAACTCTAAGTTCTTCATCTTCCCAAGAGGCCTTTGGACATTTCTGTTCTACCCAAAGGTCTCTCAAACTGTCCACATCTAAACAAGGGACTGCACAAAATGTTTTATCTGCTCAAAATAGTTTGAATGCTCCAACTTCTTTGCAAACAGATATGGGATTTTTTCCAACTTACTAACATTTTGCATAAAGATCCCCAGCTTTCCCAAAAAACACTGGAATTTCCCTACCTAGTCAGAAATGTCAAGTATCCATTTGTCCTTCACCATCATATGGAGGACATTTCACACCTCTACTAGGTGTTCAGGAGCATATTGTACCTATGTGGTTTTAGAAGCTTTTCCATCTTTTCAAAAGCCCAAGAAAATTTTCAGGACAGAAGAGGGAACTTTGCGCATACAAAGTTATTTTTTCTTCAACCAAATAAATCTGGAAAATTCAACAGGTTTCACATGGATATTGACACACACACACAAAAAAAAAGACTCACAGAGTAGTTTAGGGCATTTGCCTGGAGTGATAGAGGATATAGAACCTTCTCATTCAACTTCAGTGACTCTATGAACTTTGCCACCATCACCTCCAAAAACTTTTAGACATTCATATTCTACCCAAGGATGTGCAGAGACTTTCCCATTTGGCTAAGGGTATCTAGCACCTCTGAAATTTACCCAGGGGCCTCTGAAACTTTCTATCTCAGCATAGGCAGTGATGAATACATACCAATGATATGAATGTTCTTCTAATTCTCTACGTCTTTCCTCCTCAGAACAAGGGACTCCAGCATCCTCAGATTCTCCTCTTGGAGGTGTGAGTCCCTGCCTCTCTGCACAGGGGACCTTATGTCTCTCCACATGTCCACAAAGGTCTACCCAAGATTCTACATGTTCCAAAGGCTTTTAAATCCTTCTTTACATAAACAAGTTATAGGAACTCAGTCCACATCTACATACTATACAGTAGAAGACTCACCAACTTCCCAGCTGTGTCAGGGATATACTGACCCTGCTCCAAATAAAGCAAGGACTTTTAGATCTATCCAAGGACCTCTGAGTATTTCAGGAACTGCATAAGGCTCTATAGAACCTTTGCCATCTCCCCAGGGGACTCTAGGATATACATCATTTGCATCAGGTGGACAATCATTTTCAACAGCTACCCCAGGACATGTGATATGCAGTGACTCAGCAGTGTAACTTGCAATTTCTGTCCATCTTAGTTCCTCACTTTTTTAGTTAAGCATTTTGAATCCATTCATTTACACATAATCACTCTAAACCTACAGAGGGGTCTTAAACTTCATGCTACGGACCAAATTATTATTTGATTACTCCACAAATGGTCCAACAAACAGATCCATATGCTTCAGATGCTTCAGGATCTACTCATTCTTCCAAAGGCTTCATGGTAATTTCTTTATCTGGACAGGGAACACTATGACCTGTACCATCTGCCCTAGAATCTTTGAAAATGCCCTTATCTGCTCAAGTGAATCAGGACCTTTTTTATCTATTCTAGAAGTTGTAGGCCCATGCCTGTCTTCTACAGGAAAATCTGGAAGCTTGTCATGTACAAAAAGCAAGCCAGGAATAGCGAATGTTTCACCAGGAGCTTTGAAAATTTCACTATCTACCATAGTGAGTCTAGGGTTTCCTTTATCTGTCCAATTGGATTTGAGTGATACAACCTGGATTTTTTTCCTCAGAGACTTTCTCTGTATTCCCATGGTATAGTAGGACTATCAACACCTGCACAATGACCTTCAGACACTTCCTTTTTATCACAAGAGACCCAAAAACCCTGTTTGGAAAAAGAGGCTTTAGGTTATTCACCATCTGATTCTAAAGATCTTGGACTTTTTGCCGAGGACAAATTATGAACACGGCCATGTATGCAAAACCATTCAGATATAATACCTGTCAAAAAAGAGATCATAGCATCTTTGTCATCCATGCAAGATACTCCCAGATAGATGGGTGGATGGATGGATGGATGGATGGATAGATGGATGGATGGATGGATGGATAGATGGATGGGTGGATGGATGGATGGATGGATGGATGGATGGATGGATAGATAGATAGATAGATAGATAGATAGATAGATAGATAGATAGATAGATAGATAGATAGATGAGATAGAAGAGATAGATGAGATAGATAAGATAGGCTGAGAGGTAGAGAGGTAGATAGGTAGATAGATAAAATATATGAAATATAAAGCACTTTAGGTTATTTTAGAAAGCTTTTTAGGACTTTTTTAGGGTTTGTTTAAAGATGTTAAGGTTTTTGAGGGTTTCCTATTTTTAAGGTTTTAGGTATCTTTATGGTGTTATAAGTATTTTAGAGTTTTTACAATTTTAGGGGGGATTGAATGACTTGGGGCCTTTATGTAGGGTTTTAGTTTTTTTATGATTTTAAAAATAATTTTGGAGTTTGGGGGGTTTTAGGGTTTTTTGGGGTTTATTTTTGGGGGGGTTGGATGTTTCTTGAATTCATATGGATTTTAAGGTATTTTGGGGTACTAGGATTTTTTTAGGGCTTTTAAAGAATTTTAGGATATTTTTTTAAACCTTCTATCTGTTTTGTTTTGTTGCTGTTGTTTGTTTCTTTTTGGCTTATGGGTTTGTTAAAGGTTTTAGTTTTTTGGGGGGCTCTTTTTAGAGTTCTATAAATGTGTTTGTCTTTTTTTTTAATTTTGGGATATTTTGTTAGTGTTTTATGTTCTTAGTTTTAGAATTTAAATGTATATAGTTTTCTTTTTTAGGGTTTTGTTGATTTTTTAAAGCTTTCAGTGTTTTTTGGGTCTTTTCCAATTTTTCACTTGCCTCTTGATATCTGTTTATCTCAGATTTTAACTTGGCTTATTGTTTCTGACTGGATCCTGTTCCTTGTATGAGCTTGTGTACTGGTTGTGATGGAGCTACCAGGAATCAGGCTGTCTAGGGTTGTGGGATGGGATCTGGAAAAGTGGCTCTGGCACAGGCCAAGAAGTGGTCCAAAAGGAAGATGTGTCTGTAGCAGGGCAAGACAAATAGGTTTTGCCTGCACAGGGACCCTGGAGGTCCCAGGTAGTCCAGGTATTGCTGCAAGGGGTATCTCATCTGTGAGCTGGGCTATGACAGATCTCCTGGTAGTCAAGGTATCTTTGTATGTGGGAGGAGATCTGGAGCCCCAGCTCTGCCTCAGGGCTGAGTTGTGGCATCATTAAGAAATCTTATCTCTCTGGAATGATAAGACAAAAAAAGCTTTCCTTCTACTAGTTGTCTTGGTAATAATGGTTTATCACGGCAATAATACAGCAATTGCTACACACCATTTTATATTTTTTATGATATGTATTCTACTTTGTTTTCTATCTTTCTCCTAGATAATAATATCACTCAACCACACATATGCATGAAAATATATAAAAATGATCTCAAACCCATATGAGAGCAAACCTATGTTAATACCCTCATTCCAAATCTGTGTTAACTCACCTAACAAAACACTCTCCTTCCATCCATTTTCCTCCAAATGCCTTGATTTCAGCAACTGCTACAAACACACGAGTAGTGACCAGCTTGACAGGCCAAAAGCCTATACATGGTCCTGAGGCGAAAAATTCATGGAAACGTAGTCTCCTGTATTCATGGCAACATGTATAATGAATGCTCCAGTGCCCTTGCTTTAGTCGGTAGATCTGTGTGCTTTCTCTTAATATTGATTTATTGTAAGTGCCTCTAAGGATTGGTTTTGACATATTGCTAAGTTAGATTCCACACATATAAATTCCTCTCCTAGGCAGTCCTTGAGCACCCATGGTCTTTGAAATCAGTAAGGATGCTGCCTATTTGGGTACATTCAGATTAACCTCTAGTATTGTAAGAGAGACAGTGAAAGAAATCAGGCATTACTAACTGCTACTTAGAGTTAGAAATCTCAGGACAAACTACTACCATATGCAAGAATTTACCATTATCTCGGAATAAGGAAGGTTATGTTATAAGGAGAAAGCAGAAGAGATACTTAGAACTATAGATAGTTGAGTTTCAACCATGCACAGGAATTTACAATGGCCTAGGGTGGAGGGGTACTATATGATAGACTAGAAGAGGAACCATTGCAAGGGCACGAGACCCTTGCAAATGGCTTCTAAGATTAAGCAAACCTTGGGGGGGGTGGCTGCTTGTAATCACAGTTGTTAACATTGAATTCTATCCCAATTGGTCCCTCCCAGTCCTTTGTAGGCATTCCTCTATTTTGTGTAAAAGTCACTTATAAGACTAGTGCTCGCTTTGAGACAAATTACATTCAGATCAACCCTCTGTTTGGTCGTGTCAGTTTCTTAGCCCCTCTTCTTGGCTAATCCTTGCCCACCTGTACCCAGAACCCAAGTTATGCCAATGGATCGAGGACCTAAGTGAGGTTTGTCTGTGGCAAGCTACTTTTCCTTTGACTAAAATTACATCATATATATATATGTATATATATATATGTGTTTGTGTGTGTGTGTGTGTGTGTGTGTGTGACTGTGTGTGTGTGTGTGTGTTTCTGTGTGTGTATGTGTTTCTGTGTATGTGTTTGTGTATATTTATATACATACACATATACATCAATACATATACATATATATACATTATACACATATACACACATACATATACATATATATATGTGTGTGTGTGTGTGTTTGTGTGTGTGTACATATGATATATATGTACAGCTTCATACATGAAAAAACATTATACATATATGCCATTGAGATCCACCCCCATCCTGTCTCAGCCATTCTACACACACACAAACCCTCACACACACATACACACACAGAGGGGGGGGGAGAGAGAGAGAGAGAGAGAGAGAGAGAGAGAGAGAGAGAGAGAGAGAGAGAGAGAGAGAGAGAGAGAGACATGGAGACGGAGATGGAGACAGAGACAGACGGAATAAATTTGGAAATCACCAAGACAACAGTGGATTTTTCTATTACACAATGCAATAAGTTAAACCAATAAAAGCATATTTGTGAAAATGCTCTAAGGAATCTTATTCCTTTGTACTCTGACAAAGAAAATGTAAGAATTTAAAAGCCTTATTAAAGAATATTAATTACTGTGTCAAATGATACAAACCTACTATTCAGTTATTTTCGTTATTAAATTTACAATGAATAAAAGTCATTTTGTTTGAACAACTTTATACTGCTGATATTAATAATGATATTTTTAAAAATTCACAGAAATCTTTTCCAAACACAAGTTAAGTAATCATCTTCAGAGTTTTAATTTCAAAGTGAAAAATTTTAATTTCTTTTCAATATTATCATGCTTAAAGCAGACATTTCTTCATTTATAAACCACTACTCATTTTGCCTTTATAGATTATCTGAGTGAAGCATAGCAACTGTAACTTAAATCAAGAAAGCTATTTTGTGCAGACATTAGAAATGTGAAGATAATTCTCAAAAGGTATATATCATCTGAATCGATACTTATAATTTCCTACCCATTTTACCATGCAGCAAGTTCTTCATGCCTAGCAGGATTATTCTGGTACTTAAATTTAATGTTTTCAAAGATGTAAAAAGACGAACTGGAAATTCAGAAAAGCACAGTGAATACAGAATTAGCCAGAATACAAGCTACCCCCTATTGTAGGAAAAGAGTGGATATTCTGACAGTAAATAGCTTTTAAATATAAACTACTGAGATAAATTAGAGTTAAACAAAGGAAGGGGGTGCTAAAACATTCAGGAATTCCAAGAAGAAAAAACTTATGGCATAGCATTGAGGCAATGACACAAGGAAATAATTAGATATTAGAAAGTGCACCTGTGTTTCTGAATGATGCAAGCCTTTATTGCTGTGTAGCCAAAGGGAAACCGAAATCCTCCAGAAAAATCAAAGAGAGGAGCCAAATAAACACCTTTCATCCAGCAAGATCAAAAACTGCTCTTAGAAAACTGGCAAGGTATGCAACAGGCAAACGAAGTTTCTGTGTCAGTAAAGAAGGATCTTCACTTATAGCCTCAATTTTACACTTTCTTAGTGTATCAATTTCTATAAAACATGACCTCTCAAAGAATCAGTTTAACTAAGGGTTTAATAAATCATTCTGTGCAACTATATACCGGCTGCATCATTGGACTGAAAGTGAATGGCCCATGTGTTGCCACTGATGTGAGACATTTGCCTGTTGTCCTTCAGGAGAATTATATGATCTTCAACAAGCAATCCAAATATGAAAAATTAATAGGAACCCAACTCACGAACTGTGACAGACAAAGCAATTGTTTAAGGCCACAAGTGATATATTCAGGAGTCCAACTTTGTCTGAGTTCTGAATCTAGTCAAACACAGATATAAGTATTTGAAATAAAACTTTCATTTGTACTATAAAGAGATTACTAAAGTTTTGTCCTTATTCTCTGAACAATAGCATATTAATTGCACAATAATGATATTGCAGTAAGTATTATTTAGTAATTTAGAGATGTCTTTCAGCATCCAGTTATCACAGATTTATCTAGGAGAGGTAGTTTTTAAAATTCGAAATAATATCTGTGATATCTATTCCATGCGTTCTATGTTCTATTTAAATATTATCACCTGTTCTTTCCCTAGCAAATATGCCAGTGTTTGTTTAGCCCCATAGCATCTGAGGAGCAAGGGTATGGATAAGCCTTTCCCATTAAGTTATGAGACAGAAACAAACATCACTGCAACACTCACTGATGACCTTAGGTTAGAGAGATCTATCCTGGAGTAAGATGGACTTCAGAGCGTAGTCTCCTAAGAACACCATGTCCTTAATTTCCAACCATGTTCTGCCTTCAGCAATTCCTTGTCATGAACCCTTAGAGTGGGCACCAAACCAGGTAGCACTCTGAACCCTAAAGATGAGGGTCCTCTGGGTCCCTCCTCATTCAGAAACTTTGGATGATTGCCCTGCTAATATGAGGTAGTTCAGGACTGGCCAGTGCAAACAGGAGGACAGCCAATCTGCACGCTCCAGATTGGCCTGTGCAGGCAAGAGAACAGCAATCATCTAGGCTTGGGACTGGCCTGAGAAGGCTTGAGGACAGCCGTTCTCAAACTTTACTTGATTTCTGAGGCCACTGTAACTTATATTCTTTGTGATGTGCCTTCTTATATGTCCACAATTCTCAGGAGGGATGCTGCATAAGCGTTTCTTGTTACAAGTCACTTTTGCCAAGTACATTCACTGTCCCTTTAAGGGGCAGTCATCTATTTAATGTTTCTTGAACAATTTCCTTTATGATCAAATAGCAAGACATGTGGAGAAATAGCAGTGAGCCTCAGCCCAGACTTGACAATATGACCACATACAGCAGGTTTCACATCCTCCAGAGACTGGAACTCCCTTAAGTGTAGCCCAAAAAAATAGTGATACCCTACCGCAACTGATTTCACAGGCTCCATAGCATTGGACTCCCTTCACTGTCCCCCAACTGGATTTTACACCTTAAACTAACAGGGGAAGCAGTTGGCCAGCAGAGACTCGAGGGATTTTGTGACTCCAAGGCTCCATATACAGAATCGGCCCAAGTTCAGGTGCCCAAAACCCTATGAAGACGAGAGATTCAAAGAAAAAAAAACCTGATCTCATGTTACAGAAAAGTTACAGAAACCCAAAGCTCTTATAGAGCCTCCATCCAATAACAGGACCCTGGACCCTCTGAAGGATCTAAAAGAGAACAAAAAATGGGCAGTTACACTTCCTCTGAGGTTTCCTGAGTTCACGAGTAATCCACTAACCAGGGATACCAGACAATCTGTTTTACAGCCTTCCACTAGAAAATGAGTGGCCTCATCTGCTGTGCCCATGCATAGACAGGTGAATAGAAGCCAGCCTATGTCCACTGGGTGAAGAACCTATGGATTTTCACCAGTTGGATGCCTGAATGCCTGTAATATCTTCCAAACACAGTACTGGAGATGCCATTAAAAAGTTCAAAGAAGATCACACAGTGCCTGGGCCATCTTCTGCCTACTCTTCTGCTGGCCAACATGGACAGGAAATTTCCCCAAACATTCAAGGTTCCTTACACCCTTCCTGAACTAGCCAAGGATATCTGGGATCTCCTAATTCTCCCCAAAATGCTCAGGGTCTTTCCTTATCCAGCCAAGAGGTAATGGAACTATCCAATTTTTTCCAAGACTCTATGGGACATTGAACACTGTGAAGTGTAACTGCACAGGCATCTCAAAGACTACTCACTTGTGCTGACAGTAAAATCATAATGCCTGCTCTTCCAGAAGGCTTTCCAAAAGGTTATCCAGTACACTACATGACTCTCTTCTTTCCAATTCTCTTCCAAAGCATTTTGGAGAAGAACCCTCTGGTCAAGAGGACCTACAACAGGAGTGTAAGTCACAAAAAGGGGGCTCTAAAACTTTTTCCCCAACGGTAATGTCAGCAATTTGTCCCAAAAGTATCATGTCCCACATCCTTTCCCTAGCAGAGTTGAAAATGTTTGCCAGCTGCCAAAACAGGGCAGAGAGCAAAGTCTTCTCAGAAAGACATCCAAAGATGTTTCTCTTTCCCCCCAAAGTGTCCTATGCAATCTGTTCCTACTAAAGTTATTTTGAGACCTGACCCTCCTGACCAAGGGAATTTCAGTCATTCTCCATGAAACCAAGAGGGCTTTCAAAGTCCTCTACCAATAAGAAATGTGCTCACATCATCTATTCCAGTCCAAAGGGAAATACATGCAATCACAATGTCCCAAGTGAGCCTCACACCTCTAATAAATGCCCAAGGAAAGAGAAAAATGTCCACACCTACACCAGGAGCTCAAGGATCTTTGCCATTCCTAGAATAGGATCTTGTGAGTTCCATACATACTCAAGACGTGGTAGAAATTCCTGAGTCTTCCAAAAGGTCTTTCGCTTCTGCACATAAAGGAAGTGAACTAGAACCATCAGCATCATCCACAGGCAGTCTGAGACTTCAATCTTTCAAAGGGTGACTTAGAGTGGACACCATACCAGTTAACACTCTGAACCCTAAAGAAGAGGGTCCTCAGCATCCCTCCAAATTCAGAAAATTTGTGCTGCCCCAAACATTACAGGAGAGTATTAGAACTTCCCTATCACCTCAGGAGGATCAGCCTTCTTCCCCAACTAAACAAGATACTATAGACTCTTACCCCCCTACACAAAAGCCTCTTGGTCCGTCTCCATGCCAGCATAAGTCTCTAGAAATTTTCAAATGCCAAAAATGCTCTGGGTTCTAATTCATATTCAAAAGGCCCCATGGAAGCTGTTTTGCCCTTCAAGCTGTCTATGACACCTGAAAATTCTATACAGAAGTTGTTATCCCCTTTTCCATCTGAAGAAAATTTTCTTGGAACTTCCACTAGTACACAAGGAGGTCAAGAAATTCGACTACCTGCCCATGGGGATTTTATACCTTTTACACCTATCCATGATGCTCTAAGGAGAAGCCACTTTCATTAGTAGACAGGGAGGTAGAGAAATTTCACTACCTGCCTATGAGGCTCTTAGACCTTTTACACTTGTCCATGATGCTCTAGAAGAAACCATATCTACAAAGGTATCTCTAGGGCCTTCCCCTCATTTTAAAGCCAAGGTTAAGACTTTCAAACTTACAAAAGACATATTAAGACCTTCCCCATCTGTGCAGAAGGTCATAGGATCTGTGATATTTGAACAAGGTGCTTTACAATTATCTCCATCTACCCAAGAGTGTTTCTTTTCCATGCCTTCTCTGGTAGGCAGTAGTAGGCATTTTCCCTCTACCAAAATAGTACACAGTCATCCAGTTCATAGAAGAAGAAGAAAAAAAACAGGTTAAGATTTGATCTTTATAACAAAGGAGACTACAGAACATTTTCTAAAAAAAAAAAAAAAAAAAAAAGGGGGGGAGGACTTGAAACATCCCCTGCTGCCAAAGAAACATCAAAAGCTACAATTTCTCCTCAGGTGAGTCTCACACCTTCAGTCTACCAAAGGGCATGTTGGACAATCCATATTTCCCCAAAAAGGCTCAAGATTATCTAACCAAAGGCTCTTATGTGTTTACTATCTGGCCCAGGAAATTTCTTCATCTTTCTCAAATGATGCAGAACATTTTGACCATGCTTAAGGTAATTTGTCCTTTTGCAAATCAGAGTTCAGGACTACAAAATCTCCTTTGTGAAATCAAGGGCCTGAGGGAAAATCCACATCTAAAAAAATCATCTAGAACTTGTCTTTAGCCCAAACACACCAGAAAATTTTCATATCTTCTAAAGTATCTAAAAACGCTTCTGACTAAAACATTATTGTTGTAGGACATTTACCATCTGCTCTAGGATATGTGAGACCATCAACATTTAACCATGGGCATCTAGAATCTTTGTCACCTATGCAAAGGTGTTTTGGTTTTTCAGGATTTTTTCCCAGGAGATCTGGGTGCCCATGGAACTACGGAACTTTGTCATCTGGCCAAGGTGTTTAGAAAAATATTCCATCTTCAATAAGGTATTCAGGACATTCACTCCACCTTCCAGGAGATCTGGATCTTTTCTCATCAGCACAATGAGTTTCAGGACATGGAATCTCAACTCATGGACCTCTAGAATCTTCTTCAGGCTCACCTGAGTTTGCAGGAATTTTGATGTCCTTGCAAAGGCCTTTGGATTTTTCCACAACTACCCAGAGTACAGCTGCTACTTCACCAAGTACTCAAGAGAATTTATCACCATTGTTATCTCTCCAAAGTAAACTCAGAACCTGCCAACCTGCCCAAGAGATGGTAGGAACTTTGCCACTTAGACCAGGATCCCTGCCAATTTCCGCTTCAGCCATTGTAGCTCCTGGACCCAAACAGGTGGCTTCAGAACCTGTGAGCCTTTCACCATTATATCATGATATGCCATCAAATTTTCCCCACATTCATGGAGTTCTAGATTTATCTCAGTATGACTCAGATTCCCCCCTAAATATAATGTCACTTACCCAATAGCAACAGGGAACACCCTCATCCTCAGAATGAAGTGTAGCACTTTTGTCTTCTGTTCAAGGGAGTGTGGGAATATCCTTAACTGCACAACAGACTCCAGAACTCTCCACATCTAAACAGGGAACTCTCATTCTCTTTCTTGACCAGGTGATATGGCAACTTCCTCATCTTCTAAGGTTTATAAAGGACATTTGCCATCTGTGGATGTGGATATGTGGACATATTTTTATGTTCAGAAATCTCCAGGACATTTGAAAAATGTTTCTGTTTTTCCAAAAAACATGCTCTCTGGCTAGGATCCTGTAGCAATTTCCTTACCTGCTATTGCTACTGAGGCTTTGGTATCATCATCATCATCATCATGCCAAGGGCATCAAGGTTCTTTGCTATCTACCTAGGATGGTGGAAAAGACTCACTTACTGCACCAAATGCTCAGAAAATTTATCCATTTTCTTCCCAGGCCTTACAAACTTTGGTAAATATCCAAGGACCACTGCCCACTTACACACCTTCTAAACAGACTCTGCATTCTTCACCATCTACACTAGGTATTTCCATTTGCAAAGAACTCTTCAAATGGCATCACTGGCACAAGGGACCCTAGAGTCTTTTATATCATCCCAAAAGGAAGGGACAAAATACAAATAAGAAAAAGACATTCTGAGACAGTCTATATACCACAGGGGACTGTAGAACCATCAAGACGTAAAACAGGGCCTTTAGGATCTACTCAAGGTGCTCATAGGATGGCTCAAATATTTCCATCTAATAAAGGGGCTGAGAAACATTCTTTATCTCTTAGAAGGACTATGGGACTACCCAAATCTGAAACTAGGACTCTAAAATTTTACCGTCTGAACCAGGACCTGTGAAAAATTTCAGTTCTTTCCAGAAGGCTTATACATTTTCTCTATCTATGCAAGATAACCGATGACATCCACCATCTGATACAGAGGCTATGATAGCTTCTCCATCTACCCAGGGAACTAAGGAAACATTGTTATCTTCCAAAGGGAATGTGAAACCTTCATCATCTGCACCACCATTATCTCCTCACACTACAACAGAAACTCTAACAATTGTCAGATGTAAACAAAGACCTCTAGAACAATCTGTACTGTGCAGGGGACTTAGGGTTCTTTTAGTTATACCACAGGGAAATTAGAGCATTCAGCATCTGTCCAGAAGAAGCTAGGGCACTCATCATACATAGTAGAATATCTGTATACCTTGCCATGTTTCCAAGGGACTACAGATCCTTTGCCTCCTACAGGGGTTATGCTAACTCCCAAATTTGAAAATAGAAAGTCAGAAAAATTTCCATCTGAAAAAAGATCTTTTTCATCCAACAGGAGATAAACACACAGACACACACACACACACACACATACACACAGACACAGACACACACACACACACACACACACACACACACACACACACACACACACACACACACAAACCCCCAAAACCAAAAAATCTCAACAACATTGTCATATTCCCAAGTGAAAGTGAAACCCTCAACTTCTCTACTATGTTCTCAGAAACTTCCACAAACTATATCAGGCAATTGAATAACTGTGAGATGTAAGAAAACAACTGTAGAACACTCTATACCTGTCCAAGAAACTATGGGTGCTTTGACATCTTTCCCAGGGTTTTTTAGAACATTCGGCATCTTTCCAAAAGAAGCTAGGGAACTCAACACACATGGTAGAATCTCAGGAAAACTCACCATCTGTTCAAGGGACTACAGGCCCTTTGCCACATCCTTCAAGTCATACAGGACATTCACAACATGACCATTGATCTCAAGAGTCTTATTTTGTAGTCCCAAGGATCTAGCACATTTGCTATCTACCAAACTTAGCATATATGTTGAGGCTTCTATAGGCCTTTCACCATATACTCAACAGTCTTTTAATCAGTCATCATCTTCCCAAAAGATTCTGGGAATAACAGATTCTGCCCAGTGTACACATAAACATTTGTCTTCATTCTCAGGTTCTTGGGGAATGTCTTCATGTATGCTAAGGGCATTTGAAACATTGCGACATGTCCCAAAACCACATGGCCATTTCTCACCAACACAAGCAAGTAGAGCCCCTCCATATCTTTGCGAACACTTGTCACAACTTCCCTATATCCATAAGCAACTCTTGAGATGAATGTATCTGCACAAATTTCTTCATTACACTCATCATCTACTCAGGTGCCTGGACAATCTTACCTGAATTCAGAATCCATGTAGGGACGTCCCATAGATGCCCAGGGAGTTGAAGAAATTTTCCCATCTAGCCCGGAGATTCTAGGTTAAAAAGAAAGTGACAAGCAGGAACAAGGAAATTTCCAGTCTGTTCAAGTACTTCTGGGAATTTTTGACCTGCAGAAGGAAGGTTAGGATCTTTGTCATCTGCACAAAGGGTTCTGGGAACTTCTCTATCTGCCTAAGGGTCTCTGTACACACCCAAACAAGAACCTATAGGTGTTCTCTCTTCTCTACCAAAGTCGTTCAAACATCCATCTAATTACTAGAGGGCTCTCACATTTTCTCCATCTGCTCAACTTACAATGCTCATCATGTTAGCCACAGACTAATGAATATGTTCTCTCTAGCCAGGAAAATCAGGAGAAGTTTTGTATTTCCCAAGTTATCCAGAACACTACCTATCTGCACCAGGTGGTCAGGGATATCCACTATCTACCACTGTAAATGTAGAACATTTGCTAACTTCTTAAAGGTAAAAGAAAAACTGCACAGTTGCAATTGGAAATTTGCATGTGCAAAGTTCTGTGTCATCCATCCAAAGGTATCCAGAACCTTCGACTGATTCAACAGGTATATTGGGATTGGGACAATGTAAACACAAAGATACTACCATGGGCCCTTTGCCATGGAGGATGTGAAAGAGGATGTCAGATCTTCTAAATCTGTTTTGCTTGCTCTAGGAAGTTTGCCATCATCACCTCAAGAATCTGGTAGACATTCATCTTTTACTCAAAGAGGTGTAGAAATATTCCCATCTGGTCCAGGGAATCAAATATATTCGCAATCAATCCAGGGGGCCTGACACATTCCATCATAGCCCAGGCAATGACACATCACTCAGGACCTGCTGAAGGGGCTCTACTGCATTCAGCTTCTTCTCCAGCAGAATCAGAAATAAATGAATATTCTCCGTCTTTCTGAGGGACTTCAGACAGCTCCAGATGTGCTGGACTGCGTCTGAATCTTACTATATCACTACATGTGCCACCATCATCTTTGAGATCTGAGCAAGGAACTGTGGGATTCTTGTCTATCGCAAGAAAGAAGTCTGAAAGTGACTAAAACTAAAGACATGATTCTAGGGTCTTCCATGTAATCTCAGGGCACTGAAGGGGCATTGTTCATCTGCACAAGCCACAGTAGGAAAGTCCATATCTGTAAAGCAGACTGTGGGAACATTGCCTCCCACCCCAGGACGATTGGGGTCTATGAAAAATACTCAAGTGCTACCAGAATCTATGTCAATTGATCAAAGGCCCCTGGAAATTTCTTCATCTTCACAAGGGACTGTAGGTTATTCATCTTCCCAAGAGGCTTTTGGACATTTCTGTTCTGCCTAAGGTCTCCTAAACTGCCCATATCTAAACAGTGGACTGCAAAAAATGTTTCATAAGCTCAAGATAGTTTGAATGCTCCAACTTCTTTGCAGACAGTTATGAATTTTCGCCAACTGTCCAAAATTTTGCACAAAAATCACCATCTTTCCCAAGGGAAACTATACATTTCCTACCTTTCCAGAAATCTCAAGAATACTTTTGTCCTTAACCATCAGATGTAGGACATTGCCCACCTCTACTGGGTTCTCAGGAGCATCTTGTACCTCCTACAGTGGTTCTAGAAGCTTTTCCATCTTTTCAAAAGCCCCCAAAAAATTCCAGGGCCAAAGAGGGAACTTTATGCATATAAAGTTATTTTTTTCTTCAACCAAAGAAATCTAGAAAATTCAACAGGTTTCACAGGGATATTGTCACAATATAAAGAATCACAGAGTATTTTAGGACATTTTTAAAGAGTGAGAGAAGATGTAACATCTTCTCAGTCTACTTCATCAACTCTAAGAACTCCTTAGAACGCCACCATCACCTCCAAAACTTGATAGACAATAACATTGTACCAAGGAGATGCAGAGACTTTCCCATTTGGCCAAGGGAATCCAGTACCTTGTAATCTGCCCAGGGACCTCTGAAACTTTCTATCTCAGCATAGTCAATGATGAATACATCACAATGTTCTGAATGTTCTCATAATCCTCTGGGTCTTTTTTCCACATAACAAGTGACTCCAGCATCTTCTGATTATTCTCATGAAAGTTTGAGTCCCTTTCTCTCTGCAAAGGGGACCTTATATCTGTCCACATGTCCACAAAGGTATATACAACAATCTACAACTTCCCAAAAGCTTTCAAATCCTTCTTTACATAAAAAAGGTATAGGAAGTCAGTCCACATCTACACACTACACAGTAGCAGACTCACCATATTCCTCAGTGTGTCAGTGATATACCCACCCTACTCAAAATATGTCAAGGATTTTGAGATCTGACCAAGAATCTCTGAGTATTTTGGCACCTGCACAAGGCTCTGTAGAACCTTTGCCATCTTCTAGGGGACTCTAGGATATTCCTCATTTGCATCAAATGCACAAAAAAAATTCAACAGCTATCTCAGGATATGTGATATCCAATGACTCACTTCTGGCACTTGCAATTTTTGCCCAACTTATTTCATTACTTGATTCCCTAATCCTTTTGATTCCTTTCCTTACACAGAAGAACCTTTAGATCTCTCTAAACCTACAGAGGGGCCTTTGACTTCATATCAGGGACCAAATGAGTATTTTAATACTCCATAAAGGGTACAAAAAACAGATCCAACTGCTTCAGATATGTCAGGTTCTTCCAAAGGATCCATGGTAATTTCTTTATCTGGACAGGGAACACTAGGATCTCTATCATCTACCCTAGAGCCTTTGACAATGTCCCTATCTGTTCACGTGAATCCAGGACCTTTGTTATCTGTTCAAAAAGCTGGAGGCCCTTGCCTGTCCTTTAGAGGAGAATATGAAAGGTTGCACCTGTACAAAACGCAAGCCAGGAATATCAAATGTTACACCAGGAGCTTTGGAAATTTCAGCATCTACCATAGTGCATCTAGGATCACATTTATCTGTCCAATTATATTTGAGAGTGTCACAACCTGTTGTATTGACTCAGAGACCTTCCCTGTCTTGTCATGGTGTAGTAGGAACATCAACATCTGCCCAACAGCCTTCAGAAACTTCCTTGTTATCCCAAGAATCTCCAGGACCTTGTTAGAAAAATGCGGCTTTAGGATATTCACCATCTGATCCTAAGATCTTGGACTTTCTAATTCAGCGAAGGAAAAACTAGAAACAATGCCTAATATGAAAAACCCTGCAGAAATACCATCTGTCACCCAAGAGATCATAGAATCTTTGTCAGCCACATAAAATTCTCCCAGATTACCAGTTCCTTCAACACTTAGTCCAGAGTTGGAAGAATCTCTGCCATGTAACCAATCTGTTTGTAAGAGTTCAAAATCTGTGGCAGGGTCTCTAGAATCTTTGCTATCTGTGCCAGGGTCTCTGTGTCTTATGAAACACAATGTAGATGTGCTGAGCCCTTTAGTATCTGATCAAGGGATCCTTGGAACACCTACATTAGCCCAGGAATATGTAGAAGTTTCTCAACTAGCTCAGGGGACTCTAGAACCTATGCCATTTAGAAAAGACACTGTGGGTACTTCCTTTTCAACAGAATTTCCCAGACTGTCACTTTATACAGACAGGGACTTAATTCCAACCCCTTCTCATGATGATGGCCAGATAGTTACTCTTATCAGAGGAAGAGCCCGAGTACCTAATTCTAACCAAAGGACATTGAAACATGTCTCATTTTCAGAAGGAGATATCAGATACTGCCTCTCAGAACTTGATGTTTTAAAATGCATCTCTTCTGCCAAAGGTAGCCTCACATCATCCAAGTATGCTGAAAAGGAATCCAGTCCTTCCTCTACTCCTCCAAGAAGCATCTCCACCTTTTAATCTTCACAATTGAGTTTCACATCTAGCATTCCTTATAAGAAAGATCTCAGTTATTCTCCTCATCCAAGGGGTTGTCCCAAACCTTCTATACTGCAAAAAATAAGACTAATGTTTTCCTCTGTAGATCAAGCAGGCCTGAAATCTGTCCTCTAAAAAGATGCTAGCTGGAAACACTGCCATTATTCCAAAATGCTGGTAAGATCTTGCACATCTAAGAAAAAAAGGTGCAAATCTTAAAACTGTGACTACCATAACCCTCACTACTTCTGATACTGCTAAAGGAGCCTTTGGATACTCACCATCTCATGAGGAGGGCCTCAGAAGTCCTCCACCATACCAAGGTGAATACAGACCATCCAAATCTATTTTATCTTATCAGAAAAGGACCGTTCTGACCAATGGGACACTCAAGCTTCCCATTCAGAACATGACAGTGGCAAACCATGATCCATGCCTAGAGAAGAGTGCATGTAAACCACTATATTTATCATGAAAAGAGCCTCAGATATTTCATGTCTCCTCATGAGATTCTCAGAAATGCTACTTCTAATAGGAGGAGAGAGTAGTGCCTCTAATACCCAAAAAGCCCTGTAAATTTCTCCTCCAGAACAAGAAGACATTGAGTTACCTCCAGATGGAGAAAGTCCCTATAGAGGTATCAAATTATTGTCATCACCCCAAGAGGATATCAACCACCATTTTTTTACTAAGTAGTGCTCAAAACATGTTTCTACTGCCAAAGAGAGAGAGAGAAACACATAACTTCCATTAATACAAAAATAGCCACAGAATTGGCTACTTTCCTAGTGGGATTCATACATCCATGAATTCCAAATGGAGGTGCCACTTCATTCCCTGTTATGCAAAGTAATTACATGTAATATCTCAAACAGAGGACATGATACTTGCTTTCTCTTGCCCAGGGAGAAAACAATCATTACAATGTGAATTTGGGTGTCCCTTTGTGACCCTTCTGTCCTAGGAGGCCACAAATATATACATCATATGAAAATCAATTTCAAAAGGATCACGGAACAAAAGGGGAGCTGTAGTTCTTTCCTCTCCCCTAAAAGGGAATGTCAGACCATATCAGTCTGAGCATTGTGAACTCAGACTTTCCAGTTCTCACCAAAGGGACATTGGCTATGTGTCCTCTTTCAGTCAGGCTCAGAATGCTTTAGCCTGAAAGAGGCAGGCTCTCAAATGCCCAATCTAAAAAAAATGTGCTTCACAGATGCTTTCTATGAAAAAAGAGATATCATAAATGCTCTAGGAAGCTTATGACTTAATCCTCACTCCCGAATTACTCCTTTGACCCAAGGACACACCAGAACTTTACAGCTTGCCAAATGGAACCTGTAAGGCAGTCCTTCTCAAGAGGGTGGCCAGTGCCCTTCTCTCTTTTACCCTGGCATTTTTCGTTCTTTTTTTGACCCACAGGCTGCCCTGTTTTTCCCTTTCTTTGCCCCTTATGAGCAACATGAGTTTAGAACTTTTACTTCTCATCAACCATCTCTACATCTTACAATTTCTACTCCTAGCTGCTTCAGATGCACATTGAAGCATCACATATGCCCCTGGGACTAAAAGTACAAACAACACCCCCCTTCTGATTAAGAGTATCTAACAATTTGTAGCCATAAGAGTGTGCTATATAATTTCCAGTTCATGTAGAATAGTATGTGCTTCTTCTGATCATTGAGGACCTACACTAACTAGATCTGATGTAATCCATGACAAATCGATTCCCTTGATATACGGTGCATTGAGTGCTCCTTTTTCTGATCCTCTGACCTCATTACCTCAGTCCAAGGATCTGAACCCATTTGCTTCAATGGCCGGAGTTTAAGAGTAGCCAGGAATTTCATAAACCCAGGGCATATACTTATATGTTGTCCAGTAGAAACGAGTAAGCCTTGCCATGTTCAGAAGTAGGCAGCTGATTTACCAGGAGAAATAGGTGGGAAGTTCTTCCTAGCATACTGGCGATTGATTATGCTGTTGCATGGCCTGCATGATATTCATATTCTGGGTTCCCAGGAAGCCTCGATAATGAAATATTCAGGCTTTCTTATCTCCCAAAATTGACCTTTTATCTTGAAAAGATACAAGAGAGTTTGATATTTCTGCTTTCCCAAATGTGGTATGAGACTTCCTACCTCTAATGGATGCTATTTTTAATAGGTTATTTGTGGATAAATCAACATTTTCCTCCTTTCAAAGGTTCCTCCAAATTTTGTTTCTTTTAGAGAACCCTAAGATGTATTCCCCTATGCTTGAAGTGGGGTGTAATGCACTTTCCATGACTAAAGGATATGTGAGGTGCAATTGCTCTAAACCAGTAATCCAAATACAAATATTTTTCTCTAGTAATTTTTAGACTTACAGCTTAAGAACCACAGATCTTCCAAAATACTGTATACCAAAGCGTCTTCTGATCTGCCCATGCTGAAATAGGTATTCTCAGATTTGACCCAATTCCCTAAGTGACCTTAAACTAAGCTGTCTAGAACCAATGTGCTGGAGCTGCAAAAATGGCTCAGCAGTTAAGAGCACAGAATTCTTTTCCATAGGTCCTGAGTTCAAAACCCAGAAAACACATGGTGGCTCACAACAATCTAAAATGGGACCTGATGCCACCTTATGGTGTGTTTGAAGGCAGTGACAGTATACATGAAATAGAATATATGTACCTCACAACTTCCTTCAATAAGCTAACAGTGGTTCAGACATACCCATTCTACATCAAATATGTTAGAAACTCACCAGTGTTGCAGGCTGCATTGACTCATGAGAACCAAAATTTTCAGACATTCTTTAATTTCCCTCAGAATTATCACTTCAGAACAAAGGTGTCATATAGGTCCTCAATGAATGAAGATATCCGGAGACATATGACATGAGAAGCAAGACTTCAGACTTCAACAACATCTTAATATGGCCACAAATATGGCTCTTTTACTATCACCATGCAATAGCATTGATGAATTCACAATGGGGCTTCAGATGTACCCCACCAGAACCAGGATAATTTATATTTCCAGCATAAATAGCAACTCCATCAAGTCACGCACCCTGGGTTTCCTCTAAACATAGTAGTCCCTGACATCAAGTATATGACAAAGGGGTCTGCTGACCTTGAATAAAAACACTTTGTTCTTTCTCTGTCTGCACTGGAGGGGTCTGAGGCATGTCCCTCTGATGAAGAAAGTATAGAACTGACATTTGAGAGTAAGGAGTGTGTCTCATACATTCAAGTACAGCTCTGGTGTGCTTAAAACTAAACTGTTAATACCAAGAATTCACAGGAGTTTCACTCTTTGTTCATGGCTTACTCAGGTCTACCATTCAACTACTATAGACCAGAGATTCTCTCAGAAATTATTGTTTAGGGGATACACCTTTCACCACCAAAAAACTCAGAGAAGTCTGGATTCAAGTCCCATGGCCAATGAATAAAAACTTCAGCCTAGATCCAAGGTCAACTCTCTTTAAGTTGCTCATCATAAAGGTAATTGTCCTCAACACCCATACTTGTGTGGCCTATTGTAAGTATAAATAGGGAACAGATCCAGGGACTTGGAGCATTCTTGTCAGAACAAACCTCAGAGTGCTGTTAAGTGTGCAGTAGAGTCCTCAGGGATAAGAATTTTTTAGAGTTCTCTGAAGATGTGCATTTAAGGAGTGCCTGGTCCAACCTCCTCTACAGAAGGTAAACAATTATACTCCCCTACTGTCCAACAGGATCAAGGGACTTACTTGGTTCCACAGTTATGGTGTTTCCCTTCCTGTGATGATTGAGGTCTTAAAAATCACCCCTTTGAGTCAATGGGCTCTCATAAAAAATCATTTCTGTTCGGGAACCCAGGGGATATTTTACCTCTGACAAGGAGCATTTTTCTCCCTCTGGTCACATTTCAGATAAATCAAGTCGAGGAGGCCAATCCTGGAACCTTATGCCACTTCCTTGACTTCAGTCACATGACATGGTGTGAAATCATCATTCTAACACAGTTCTGGTGGTTGAACATAATTCTTAGGAGGCAATCATGCTGAAGACAGTAGCTCAAGCTTTTCAAGAATCATGGTATCAATATTTGATGTCTTGCTAATTCTGCTAAAGATATGGATACTCCAGAATGTGAAGAACCATTAGGTGTGGCAAAGGAGGACCTTATGAGTTAAGGTAAGCAATTTTTTGTACAAACTATTATGGAGATTTTCATACTCTGATCATCTCTCTTCTTACAAGGACAACACCACCTTCTTTCTCCCCAAGTAATACTTACTCCATATGTCTTAGATTAAGGAGTCATCAGATCTTAACCTGAAGCAAAGTGAGTCTCTGATTATACCAGTTTGTCCAAAGGAGTTTTGGACATACTTTTAGGTCGAGGAATCCCACACAACTTACTGATATTATGGACTGAACCTTAAATATATATACTAATGTTTCCCAGATTTTCCCTTCAGTTCAAGGTAAAGTCTAGGTTCAAAAACTTTTCAATGAAGAATCTTTGACGTAAATACTCTGACAAGGAACAAATTTACATTTTATCTTTGAATTGGGGAAATATAGACACACCCTTCAGTTTAAAAAGGTCTTAATACAAATTTTGTTGCTTAGGGAGCCTACTGAAAAGCTACTAACATGAAAACTAAAGTTGATGTTTATTTTCGCTTGTGGAAAATTTAAATCAACATCTCTTGACCATGCATATCTCAGAAAATTTACTTGTCTTAATAGAATCCTCAGGACTATTCGTCTAGGAGTTCCTAAAATTTCCCATGTTTCCTGGGTGGCCAGGCATGCTCAAATAAAGAAGGGATGTCAAGCAACTCTGAAATGATGTCCTGAGACATGACAGTAAATATATAAGCCCTAACCTAACATTCATACATAATAGGATGTTGCATGGCACTTACCCCCTCTCCAAGGTTTTTCTAATGCATACCATTGTACCAAGAAGGTCTCATTATTTTCTCTTACTCCTAAGTGCCCAGTACTTCCTCTCTTCCCATGTTACCTCAGTTCTTTGTTTTGTTTTGTTTTTCACTGAAGAGAATGTCAGACATTCCTCCTATGACTAAGCCTCCTGCAGACCTTCTCTATTTGCCCAAGATTGTCTAAAGTACTCATTTAGTAGAAATACCCTCAAACTTTCAGTTTCGTTGAAAGTGGGACTCAGTCATTTCTCTTGTGACAAAAGATGTCCCAAACCACTGCCTGCCAAATACAAAAGTGGATGCTCACAGTCATCCATTGGACAGAGCATAAGGTCCTCAATGAAGGAGCCAGAGAAATACCCAGGGACATGAAGGGGACTGAAGCCCCATAGAAGGAACATCAATATGAACTAACTAGTACCCCCCCCCAGAGCTCCTTGGAACTATGCCACCAATCAAAGAAAACACATGGTGGAACTTGTGGCTCTAACCACAAGTGTAGCATAGGATGGCCTAGGAGGTCATCAATGGGAAGAGAGGTACTTGGTCCTGTGAAGGCTCTATTCCCCATTATAGGCAAATGCCAGGGCCAGGAATCAGGAGTAGGTAGGTTGGGGAGCGGGGGGAGGGAGAAGGCATAGGAGATTTTCAGAAGGCAATCTAGGAAAGTAGATAATATTTGAAATGTAATTAAAGAAAATATCTAATAAAAAAAAGATGCCCCAGACTAAGTAAGCTTTATGCCATTCCCACTGAAAAAGGTAGAATGATGTCCACTCACATGCAGTTCATTGTAGTACAAAAGGGGGCTATAATTACCTCCTTCAACCTCAAGGAACATAGACATCTAATTGCTTGCCAAGGGTGTATGTGCCATGGAGCAATGACGACAGAGACCTCAGGTTTGGATCCTATGGCCAAGAGGGTCTCATTTATTATACCTGTAGTCATAGGAGTTTCAGATATAGCCTCTTGGGATGCCCAAGAGTATTCTTTCCAAGGGCACCTTAAACTTGACTTAAACTCATATTACCTCAGTGCCACTCTCTATTAGAAAGATTGCAAGGCAAACACAATTGCAACTTCACAGTGGGCTCTCACATGTTTCTGAGTGTAGGGCAGAGGGCAGAACATAGAAAGAAAACTAATATGCATGTGATCTTCCTAGAGTTAGGTGTCAGAAATGCTGTGTTCCTGTCTCTCAGTTATAGATAGGTACAGACAAATACAACCTCAGGTCAGACAACCACTCTCCCTGTTGGAAGAGTGTGCTGATTGTTCCTTGTATTCTTCCCAATAGTATATACAATATATGGATAATGAAAGGTGGGAAGACTAGATGGAAGCAAACTATGCACTACCATTCTGTTCTCCCTCTAACCAAGATAAACTAGATTTTTCCCTTTTGCACAATATAGTGACTTGATCCTGCTACTGCTACTTGGTTAATCATGGCCTGAAACTAACTAACTTACTTTCTCTCTCTCTCTCTCTCTCTCTCTCTCTCTCTCTCTCTCTCTCTCTCTCTCTCTCTCTCTCTCTCTCTCTCTCTCTCTCTCTCTCTCTCTCTGCACATTAGAAGACAGCACTGGATACCATTACAGATGTTTGTGAACTCAGGAGCCCTGGGAGAGCCATCAGTGTTCTTAACCACTGAATCATCTCTCCAGCCCCAGGTTCTTTCTTTATAAACAAAACGGGTCCGGAAGGTCATAGAAGTTGTAGGTATGAACACATGCTACTCAACCTGTTTTCAAGGTATCTCACACCATCACCTTTGGATGAAGGGTCATCAGAATTTTACTTGGGATAGGTGGCCTTCATGACCTACTGCTGTTACCAACAATACCCAAAACCTTCCATTTCTGCCCAAGGTCAGTTATAATAATGACTGGTGTTTACTATTGAAATCTCAGAATTTTCATTTTTCCCAAAGGTACCAAAATCCAGGTATCCTAAGAGCATCCTTACATACATATGAGCCTCAAATATAACACTCCAATCATGAGCTTTAGATCATTTCCCTCCAACAATGGTCTCTAGGAAATTATACTTCACTTAATTCTGCCCTGCATTAACAGAGCCTGAAACTTAGGTCATCTATCCTTCGTACCATCCTTCATGCAAACACCCATATAACTGATGATAAGCTTCAAGAGTGCTTAGAGACTTACAGTCATGCCTGGTGCATAATACTTGTATTGCTGCCAGGCTTACCAAGGTGTATGTGAAGATGGGAATCTTCTAAGTTGTGAAGCAGTCCTACCTCTCCTGCTTAAGGTAGGCTAGGTCACTTCCTTAACCCTAAAGAGGTTGGGGACATTAAGCAGACTCTAATTCTGCTTTAATCTTCTTATCCTAAACATCAATACTTAGACCACTAATTTGTGTCCATTATATATCAAATGCACCCTCTGTATACATGAGGGTCCAACATCTGTCTTTAAGCCTGACAGGCCTGAGATCATCTCTACCTGCCCCAGGCCCCAAACTTCACTTCCAGTCCAAAAGGTCTTCAATAATTACCCTCTCTGATCAGAAAGAATTACAAACTATTCTCTATCTGATGGAGGGCAAAAATTTCCATTTAACTGTGTCTCACATCGAACTCCTCATTTGAAAGGGGCACCAGAATGACTCTTTTTGTTCCAGTGGTTCTCAAATTCACATCCTCTGTCGAAGAGGTCTATAAATGTCATCCAGTCATGCCAGGGCTTCAGTGCCTCTCCCTCTCCCTATGGGAGCCTCAGACACACCACATCTAGTCATAAATATTTCCTCTTCTCCCTGTGTCTATTGGGCAACAAAGCCTTCTCGAATGCCCATATTGGACTGAAATATTTCCTTTTTTTTTCAGTGGTGGACACATACCTTCCCTCTCTTGTAAAGTGTAAATAGATCTTGTCTTATTGACTATGTGTGCCTGCTATATTCCAACTGTCTAAGATTACTTCCAAACTTCATCCTGTTACAAATATTCGAACACATTCCTCCATTCAAGAAAAGTGGCCTTGCTCTTATGTCATCTGACTAAAGGTTTCATAGACCAAAGATAACCATCCAACCTATTGGAATACTGAAACAATTGCTGCTTGATTTCCACACACCACATAAAATATGTGGATATCCTAAATTCTACAAAAAAGATTTGTAAGCAGATCAAGCAATACTGGGACTCCCTCTTCTCCAGAAGGTATTTGCATTTTCACCAATGTGAAATGGTATTTCTTATTTATTGAAAATAGCCAGTGATTTTACCCTTCTTACAAGTAGGTTTAGAATTTCACACTTGCAAAGTGTCACAGAAATGCTGCTTATGACTGAATGCTTCAACTTCCTTATTCTCATGAAGTTTGCCACATTACCGCTTTGATGAAGGGCACAACCATCCTACTTCTGTGCAAAACTGCCCAAGCTCCTCCCCTATCTTACTTCAGGAAGATTTAGACATTCACAACAGAGAGTGCTCCAACCAGTGTGGAGCACAGTGTGTTTGAGGAAATCCCCCAGATTCTATATCTTCCCAGTGTATGTCCTACGTATAACTTCTAATTTCCATGGTCTGGGAAGCACTGTTCTGACCTAAGAGATTTCTGAGCACTCTGGACTGAAATCCCAAACAGAAGAGTATCAAGGTAAGGGTAAATCAGTTTACTATCTTTGTTTTGTTTCCTTAGACAGACACATCCTGGCCTCCATGCAGAGGAATGTGTGGATGGACATATATTTAAGGAAGACACTTAACCAGAAAATACTACATACCCTCTTAAAAGACTTCTAAGATTGTTGTCATGCCTACCACTGACATTCAGATGATGTGCATTCTTGATTGTGATTACATGTTTGGAGCTGATGAAGGAGTAAGTACCTGGAATGTCCTAGAATTCTCAAGGTATCAATCAGTGTTCAATTTCTGATCAATAGTGCTGCAGACATAGGAATAACAGGATAAAACTATTCTATACAATCCTATGAAGCTCCTATCACCATCCTCCTATATTAGAGAATCTTAGATCTAACACCAATCCTGAGACGGGCAGAAACAATTCTTCTCCTGCACATAGGGATACTGCATATGTCTCTCTTTGCCCAAAGTATTCCAATTACTGTCTTTTTAATGAATTTGCTTTTAGACTATACCTGAAATATTCCACTTTTCACCAAAGGATCTACCAGCCCTCCCTGTTCTAATAGAGAGCTACCGTCCACCAATATCCAAAGGGTTCTCAGACATTCTAAATATGCCCCTGTGGGAGTAAACTTACTAAGTTTATTTAATTGGGCCTCAGATCCTTCTGCTTTGACCAAAAAGATTACAATCTACTGACTCTGAGTTACCAGGGGCCTCAGATCTCATTTTCCCCAAGTGGTCATCAAATATGCCTTTCTGACCAATAATGACCTTGCAATGTTCTCCTCTGATGGAGACACTTAGTCACCCCCCCCTCTAATTTTAACTCCCAAATGGACCTCCAGACCACCCAAGCTTAAAGTACCTGAGCCGAACATTAAGAAGTACAGCCCAGAACAAAAGCTCATTTCCTCAATGCAGAAACTAAAATGATGTACTCCTCATGATTCATACCTAGACCCAGGAGAATAACATATGCCTGAGAAGAACTAGTGTGGAACTGTCAGCCAGGTTTTTGATGAGTGCTCAGACTGCTTCCTGATCCGGCACCACATTTACTATAGTGGACAGATGCTCTAGTCTCTGATGAGGAGTTGCTAGCTGTTAGGAAGAACCTGGAATGGGCTCCACTGCATGAGGTAGGCTGAGTCTTTGATCTCATGTCAAGGAAAGAACATGCAAATTTAAACTCTACCCAACCAAACATACTAGTTTACCTGTACAAAGGGGTTTTAGATTTCCAAATTTTCACAAAGATGCCCTCGTGTATTTCCCCTCTGACCATTGGGGTCCTATCCATTTTTCCTGGCTCATAGGGTCTCATTTCTTCCCAATGTCCATTACCCACTCACCTCTGACCACTAGCCATACATCTCTGATTAGTGTTGGGGATGTTCTCGGTATGACAATAAGGCCAACAGTAGTGCCTACATGCCATTTTTGAATAATTGGATCTTAAATCCCACCTCTGTTCAAGGGTACTTCAGAAAGACCTTTCTCATTACATGGGGTCTCTATAGTAGCATCTTTATTCAACAGGCCTCTGGTTGTACCTTCTGGCCAAGCAGGTCTTACACTTCACTTAAAGAGATTCCACATTTACACAATGTAGACAAAAAGGATTTGAGCATTCTCATACTCATCAATATAACATTCCTCCCCTCAGGTTTGAAGTCTCCAGAGCAGGAAGGAGAGTGGGGAGTAGAACTCATCATCTTTAGGTCACTCATCACGGATGGATTGTTCCCAACCTTAGTATACAGACATGGATGGTTGAACACAAACCTGTCAGGCTGACAATGCAATAGACATCTACTAAAGTCCTTGGAACCATGTTCAGAGTGCTGCACATCCTCCTGAAGATGCCACGGATGACATGGTTCCTTGTGATTGTTGTTCTCTTCTTGTTGTTGCTGTTTTCTTTTAACTTTTGAAGAGGATACATTATTAGTCTGTTGCTATGTTAGTCATCTCCTGGCATTAGAAACCAACATGCCACTGCTTAAATGTTTTACATTTCCTACTCTTTTTGGAAAACACAATGTATGCACATCATTTTTTCCTATTGTTTCAAAGACATACCACTATGTAATTCAACTTTACAATTGTAATCATTTTGACCAATATTCACATGAATATAAATTTTATGTGTAAAATTCTTCCTGTGCTGTGTTATTTTCCACCAGGTGACAGTTTCATTTGAGGTCATTTGGAAGATCGTTCCTTACTATGTGTCTTTAAAAGATGTATTTTGGAGATGAGGGGTATGACTGAATATCTTCAGCACAATAAATACCTTCTGTAACGTTACTATCTAGTGGATTATAAGTATCAGGTTGTACACAATAGTAACTAAAATAGTGGACAAGTTTGAGAAAGATTTTAGGGTGTAATCTCTCATAATATACACAAAAAAGAAAATCCTAGATATTAATCAAATCTATGCACACCAAATGAACATTGTGAGTTTTGTGGATTTGTTTTTATATGTCTTTGTAGTTCGAATGTCCAACCTTTATGTCTTAATTGAGGATTGTAAACAATGCTCAGGGTGTGTGTGTGTGAGTTAAAGGGCACCATGTCTTTAGTGTTTAGATTAATATCACATATCATTATCTGTCTATCCATCATCTATATATGTATGTATGTATGTATGTATGTATGTATGTATGTATGTATGAAGTAATGATTGAATGTATTTATATAGATATGTATGCAACTATTTCTCTATCATCTACCAATCACTCTTTCTCTTTCTATTTCTCTCACCCTCTTTCTCTGTTTATCTCTTATGCTTGGATATATGTATGCATGTAGCTAGGTAGGTGTGGTAGTTTTAATGTAATTGGTTCCCATCGGCCCATAGGCTGTATTCGGATGAGTAACCTTGTTAGACTAGGTGTTTCCTTGTTGGAGGAAAGGTGTCACTGGAAGAGGTGGGTGGTCTCATACATGTTCAAGTTATGCCCAGTAGGGTTCTGTGTGTTTGCTGTCTGTTTGCCTTTCCAAGAGTAGCTGTGATAGAGTGTTCAATGATTCAAGGAGGGGATGTTGGTTAGATGACATATAAAGCAGGCAAGACACATTTACATACATGGTAGAAGAAGCAAGCTTTAAGAAGCACAAACAATCACACACACACACACACACACACACACACACACACACACACATTTGTTGGACAGTGCAAAGCTTCAACCACTTTCCATATATACTCACATTTGGAGGATGGAACAAAGCACCAACTTTATTTTTCTCACACTGATTATATATCTCTGCACAATCTTTCAATTAGTATAAAATTTATACTGGTTACTTTCTATTTTCTTCTAGTGAATAATTATGAGAATATATAAGGAAAAGCATCTTCTCACTATACTTTTATGATGAGCTATTTATAAATTATGTTTATAAATATCCAATATTATCTCCAAGAACCAACACACATTTCTAACTAAAAAACTTGTTATAGATTAACAAGTTGTAAGCAAGTAAGGTATTTTTTTCAGCCAGTTTCTCTTACTGGTAGACTGAAATTTGCTGTTATACATAAAGGATTAGTTTTTGTCTATCTCAAAAATTAGTCCTTCAAAAATCTTAAAAGAATCAGAAAACTAAACTTTTATGTAAAAACCTATCATCCATTTCTACTTTGAATCCTCAGGGTGCACATCTGTTCATTAACCATGTTTTTCTTAAATCATATCAGGAATCAGAGGGAGGAAATAGGTACAAGGAAATAATAATCATCTGAACACCAGCCTGACTTTTGAAAAAAAAAAGGCATGCTTTTCATAGTAATTCTTTCCAAGATCGTGGTTGAAGTATTAATCTGCATCAGCTGCAATCCTTGAGAAAGTTAGATCTAACTAACACTGTGGGCGGCAATGATATTGCCCAGTGAGGGGCTGCAACCCCCCTTAAATTTTCATACAATCCATAGATTATGAGGGATGTGATGTGAGGGCAGCAAGTAGAGAGAAACTCTACAACAGCATGAGTGGTAACAGAGTGGTACCAGCTTTTAAGTGTTTAAGAGTGGTAAGAGCTTTTAAGTTTTTCACCTCACCAAGAATCCATCAAAGCCCAGTAATTTGGAGGTAAAATGTACATTCCTGGGAGCCCCTCTGCCATGCTTAATATTCTAGTAAAATTAAAAATAATATTAATTTCTCATTTAATAGACCCTGCTTACAGTCCCCCCAAATTTTACTCCCCACGGTTCTTTCACTACCTCCCATCCTCTCCAGTTCCTCCACCTTTCAGTCATCATTCATCAAATACTTCTCTTTCAAATATCTCTTCCTGCATTTCCTTATACAACCCCATCTCCCTCCACTATGCCACCTGATCTTCTCCTTCTTGTCCACCTTTGTCCACTAATAAAATCCATTCTATATCCCCATACCATGGGCATCAATGTATGCACCCAAGTCCTTCCTCTATACCTAAGTTCACTGGATCTACAGATTGTAGACAGGCCATCACATATGTAATGTAGAATGTGTTAATCTTTCTATTGCTGTCACCAAAAACTATAACCCAAGCACAAGTTGGGGAGGGTAGGACATATTTGGTTTACACTTCTTCATTGCTATTCATCATCTGAAGACAGACAGAACCGGAACTGAAATGGGCCAGGAACCTAGAGGCAGGAGCTAATACATAGACCGTGGATGGGTACTGCTGCCACGCACACCAGTCGAGTCAGCTTGACAGGCAGAGAGGCCTGGAAGCACTCATGAGGCAAAGAGTTTCATGGAAGCTCATTTTCTGGAGTTTTGGCCTTCTCATTAAACCATATACTCATCCCCTATTCCCGCATTAGTCTGGTGTATGTATCCACATGCTCTCTTTTAGTGTTATCTTATTATAAGTTCTTTTTAAGATTGAATTCTGATATAGCTAAGCTTTTGCCAGTGTTCCAATATCCTAGAAAGTCCTTGAGCTGACCATGGGCTTAGAATTCAGTAAGAATGTTGCCTATTCAGTGGCATTCAAATTGCCTCTGGTATTATACTACTACTTTGAATAAAAGCTAAGTCACTGCCCTACACAGGAATTTATCATCATCTAGAAAGAAGAAAGTTTGAGACCTAAGGAGGAAGCAGAGTACATACTTAGAACTATAGATTGCTGAGTTCCACACATATACACGTATTTACAATGGCCTTGGGGGAAGGTGGACTATACAATAGACTAAAATAGGAACTATAGCAAGGGCATGAAGCCATTGACCCTGGCTTCTAAGATTATGTGGATATTTGGTGGAGCTCTTTTTGATCCCAGTTGTTAACAGTGAATTTTATCCCAGGTGTTTCCTGTGAGAACTTCTGAGTTTGTATTCCTCCGTTTTCTGTAAGAATCCAGTAACCTCTTTGTACCTTGCTTGTGTGTCACCCAACTTTCCTATTCTCTTCTGTATAAAAAGTTTGATGCTCAATTTGACACATTACATTCAGATTCTACACAACCTCTCCTGTGTGTATCTGTCTATCATTTCATCCAATGCTTTGCCCACCTGTGACTAGAGATCCATTCCACGCAGACAAAGGGGCCCAGAGTGTCTGCAGCATTCTGCTTAGTGTTTAGTTCACCATGGTTTCATGCTTTCTCATAGAGAACTCAGAACCACAAGCACATGGATGGCAGTATCAACAATTGGCAGAAATCCTACCCATCAATCATTAATTAAGAAACTGCCCTGCAGTCTTGCCTGCACAGACCAATCTTATGGAGACATTTTCTCAATTGAGATTCCCTAATCTCAGGGGACTTTACTTTGTGGCAAGTTGACAAAAAACTATCCAGCCCAGTCAATATCAACATATAAATCAACACATAGCATATTTATCTTCCTGGGACTGGGATACGTTATTCAGGTTATGTTTTTGTTTTTAGTTTTTTTTTTGTTTTTTTTTTCTGTTTCCATCTATTTCATAACAGCTGAGTATTGTTCCATTGTATAAATATAACATATATGTTATACATTCTTCAGTTTATGGACATGTAGGTTGTTTCCAGTTGCAGATAATTATGAATACAGCAGCAATTAATATGGTTGAGCAAGTGTGCTTCTAGGAGGAAGAAGCACTTTGCGAAACTTTCTGACCTATCAGGTGTCTGTTGTTATGTCCTCCCATTTAATATCTGATTTTGCTAATTTGGATATTATCTTTTTTATTTTAGTTAACTTGAATAATAGTTTGTTGATCTTAATGATCTTGTCAAAGAACCAATATTTGTTCCAAAAATTTATTTGTATTTTTCTTTCTATTTTATTTTTTTTTCCACCCTGAGTTTTACTATTTCCTGCCACCACATCTTTTGGGTGTCATTTCTTCTTTTGTGTTTGAGATCTTTAGGATGTGCTTTTAACGTGCTAATGTAAGGTTTTACTAATATTTTTTAACTCATTTTTTATTAGATATTTTTCTTCATTTACATTTCAAATGCTATCCTGAAAGTTTCCTATACCTTCCCCTACCCTGCTTGCCAACTCACCCACTCCTGCTTCCTGGCCCTGGCATTCCCCTGTACTTGGGTATATTATCTTCACAAGACCAAGTGACTCTCCTCTCTTTGATGGCTGACTAGGCCATCCTCTGCCACACATGCAACTAGATACATAGTTCAGGGGGTTACTGGTTAGTTCATATTGTTGATCCTCCTTTAAGGTTGCAGACCCTTTAGCTCCTTGGGTACTTTCTCTAGATTCCACATTAAGGGCCTTGTGTACCATCCAATAGATGACTGTGAGTATCCAATTCTGTATATGCCAAGAACTGGCATAGCCTCACAGGAGATAGCTATTCCAGGGTCCTGTCAAAACATTTTGCTGGCATATGCAATATTGTCTGGGTTTGGTGGTTGTCTATGGGATGAATCACCAGGTGGAGCAGTCTCTGGATGGTCCTTTCTTTTTTCTCACCTCCAAAATGTCTCTGTAACTCCTTCCATGGGTATTTTGTTCCCCATTATAAGAACCAATGAAGTATCCACACTTTGGTCTTCCTTCATCTCGAGTTTCATGCGTTTTGCAAATTGTATCTTGAGTAGTCTGTTTGGGGGCTAATATCGGCTTATAAGTTAGTACATATCATATGTGTTCTTTTGTGATTGGATTACCACACTCAGGATGATATCCTTCAGATACATTCTTTTCCCTAAGAAATTCATAAGTTCATTGTTTTTAACTGCTGAATAGTACTCCATTGTTTAAATGTACCAGAATTTTTGTATCCATTCTGTATCATATATTCTTCTGTTGAGCAACATCTGAGTTCTTTTGAGCAAATGGCTATTATAAATAAGGCTGGTGACTGCTTCCAATTCTAAGAAGGGGCAAAGTGTCCACAATTTGGTCTTCATTTTTCAGTTTCATGTGTTTTGCAAATTGTATGTTATATCTCGGGTATGCTAAGTTTCCGGGCTAATATCCACTTATCAGTGTGTAAATATCATTTGAGTTCTTTTGTGATTGTGTTACCTCACTCAGGATGATGCCCTCCACGTCCATCCATTTGCCTAGGAATTTCATAAATTCATTTTTTAATAGCTGAGTAGTACTCCACTTTGTAAATTTACCACATTTTTTGTATCCATTCCAATGTTGAGGGGCACCTGAGTTCTTTCCATCCTCTGGCTATTATAAATAAGGCTGCTATGAACATAGTGGAGCAGGTTTCCTTCTTACTGGTTGGGACATCTTCTGGATATATGCCCAGGAGAGGTATTGTGGGATACTCTAGTAGTACCATGTCCAATTTTCTGAGGAACCGCCAGACTGTTACATAGACAAAGTTTGGAGCTGAGACAAAAGGATGGACCATCTAGAGACTGCCATGTCCAGAGATCCATCCCATAATTAGCCTCCAAACGATGAAACCATTGCATAAACTAGCAAGATTTTGCTGAAAAGACCCGGATATACCTGTCTCTTGTGAGACAAGGCTGGGGCATAGCAAATACTTAAGTAGATGCTCAAAGTCAGCTATTGGATGGGGCACAGGATTCTCAATGTAAGAGCTAGAGAAAGTATCCAAGGAGCTAAAGAGATCTGCAACGCTGTAGGTCCAATAACATTATGAACTAACCAGTACCCCGGAGCTCTTGACTGCATATGTATCAAAAGATGGCCTAGTAGGCTATCACTGGAAAGAGAGGCCCGTTGGTCATGCAAACTTTATATGCCACAGTACAGGGGAATGCCAGGGACAAAAAATGGAAATGTGTGGTTAGGGAAGTGGGGGGTAGGGTATGGGAGACTTTCTAAATGTACATTCTAAATGTAATTGAGGAAAATACGTAATAATAAAAAATATTAACAAAATAAATAAATAAGGCTGGTATGAACATCATAGAGAATGAATCCTTATTACACATCGGAACATCTTCTGAGTATTTGCCCAGGAGAAGTGTTGCTGGATCTTCTGGTAGTACTATGTCAATTTTCTGAAGAAGCACAAGACTGGTCCAGGTCCCTGCCAAGTGTATTCTGCAAAGGCCCCAGACATCCGGCCACTTTCCCAGCCAGAGTAAAGGGGGTCCGCCTGGTGCAGAAGTGCTTTGCCTGAGCATCTGCAACAGACATCTTGGTTCTAGGACCCCACCGGGTGTATTCTGCACAGGTGAGAGTACGGAATACAGAAGCCAAAAGCTTCTGGGAGAGGTGGGAGCCACAGAGCTTCTAAGGCAGCCCACTTTTTGGGCCCCAGACAACTGGCAAATGTCCAGTCCAGAGGAAAGGGGTCCGACCAGTGTGGGAGCGCTTTGACTGAGCATCGGCAGCAGATATCTTGGTTCCGGGACCCAGCATAGAGTATTCTGCACAGGCTTCAGACATCTGGCCACTTTCCCAGCCAGAGGAAAGGGGTCTGCCCAGTGCAGGAGTCCTTTGCCCAAGCATCAGCTGCAGACATCTTGGTTCCAGAACTCCACAGAGTGTATTCTGGACGTGTGAGAGTGTAGAATACAGAAGCTAACACCTTCTGGGACAGGCCAAAGCAACTCAGCTTCAGGACAGGTCCTGTTTTGGGCCTTCTTCTTCGGCCAGGAGGGAGGTCTTAAGGCCATATATCTGTGCACCTTTCCCGTGAGAGGAGAGCTTGCCTGCAGAGAGTGCTCTGACAACTGAAACTCAGAGGAGAGATGTAGTCTCCCATGTCTGCTGATAGAGGCTAACAGAATCACCTGAGGAACAAGCTCTAACCAGAGACAACTATAACAACTAGCTCCAGAGATTACCAGATGGCCAAAGGCAAATGTAAGAATTGTACTAACAGAAATCAAGAACACAGCACTCCCACTCCACCTAGTCATGTGCACCCCAACAAAACCGAAAAGCTAGACCCGGATTTAAAAGCATATCTCATGAAGATGGTAGAGGACATCAAGAAGGACTTTAATAATTCACTTAAAGAAATAAAGGAGAACACTGCTAAAGTGTTACAAGTCCTTAAAGAAAAACAGGAAAACACAACCAAACAGGTAGAATTCCTTAAAGAAAAACAGGAAAACACATCCGAACAGGTGATGTAAATGAACAAAACCATACTAGACCTAAAAAGGGAAGTAGACACAATAAAGAAAACCCAAAGTGAGGCAACGCTGGAGATAGAAACCCTAGGAAAGATATCTGGAACCATAGATGCAAGCATCCGCAACAGAATACAAGTGATGGAAGAGAGAATGTCAGGTGTAGAAGATTCCATAGAGAACATCAGCACAACAATCAAAGAAAATGCAAAATGCAAAAGGATCCTAACTCAAAACATCCAGGAAATACAGGACACAATGAGAAGACCAAACCTACAGATAATAGGAATTGATGAGAATGAAGATTTTCAACTTAAAGGGGCAGCAAATATCTTCAAAATAATTATAGAAGAAAACTTTTCAAACCTAAAGAAAGAGATGCCCATGAACATAAAAAAAGCCTACAGAACTCCAAATAGACTTGACCAGAAAAGAAATTCCTCCCAACACATAATAATCAGAAAAACACATTCACTAAAAAAAGATAGAACATTATAAGCAGTAAGGGAGAATGGTCAAGTAACATATAAAGGCAGGCCTATCAGAATTACACCAGACTTTTCACTAGAGACTAGGAAAGCCAGAAGAGCCTGAACAGATGTTATACAGACACTAAGAGAACTCAAATGCCAACCCAGGCTACTATACCTGGCCAAAATCTCAATAACCATAGATGGAGAAACCGATTCTATTTCTCCTTCCCTGTGTAATTTGTTGACAACTTTCTGAAGTATTATAACTATCTATCCTAAAATTTAACATTTTTTTGTTTCATATTATTAATCAGTAGTTTGAAATACGAACTTATTATGGAACTACCCAATGCAGGTAGAAAATATTCATAATTATTATTTTTTAAACAATATTGTGTATTTATGTTTAGGTAGGCATGAAATTATTAAGACAAAGTATTCTGTCCTCGTTCTAAAATCAGTTCTAGGTAACAGTAAAATAGTTCCTATGATCTAGAAGTAAACACAGAAAAATAGACAACAGGAATATATTACTTTAAACCTAGATGATATATATGTACACAGTATATTTCAAATGAGTCACTAATCTTGTTGTCAGGGATCACAGATGTGGAATATGCTTGATTATTTTCTCTGCTAGTAGCATAAACAGAACATTCTGCCACTATATAACAGCAAGCCCTAAGAATTAAATTTCAAGATTGTTTATAACTTTATTTATTCATGTTCTATTACTCGAGTATGTGGTTTCTTCAGAAAGTGTTGTAGTATCAAGTTTTGGACTGTAACCAAGAGTAATGCCACTTAAATGTAATATTTTAAATAAACTTCCTAAAATGTGGCATTCCGTATGGGAATAACAGACATAATCCTATACTCATGCTTATCTAAACTTGTAATCTCTAATGTTTCCTCCTCCTACTATGTTGCATGTGTTCTGTCATTCCCTCCTTCCCTAAAGGCTTCATCCTTTCTTCCATGCCATGTGCCACTTTGGGGTTCCTTATCTCCACAGATACTCCAATTTAAACATAAAATCTAATAGTTGAAGCTAGACCAAATGTGATTACAGACACGTAGAATTTCTCTTTATAGGCCTCACTTAACGAATTTACTATATAGTATTTTCAAATTCCATATACTCTCTAGCAAATTTAGTTACAGCTGATTGCATCTCCTTTTTTGAAAACAAAATCAACAAAAATGACTGAGCAAGTATCACTAGATAACCATGCTATCTTTTCTACACTCAAGTGTGATATAGGTGAGTCACCAGTTAGTTCTATTTTTAGATATTTTTAGCAAATTACACACTGATTTTATCCTGGATGTACCTACTTAAGCACCCACCAGCAGTACAGCTGTACTTTATTCCCACATCGCTAATGCTTCTTGACTTTTGTTTTCCTGATTGTACTCATTCTTTAAGGGATGAGCTAGAATTTAAGTTTGGAGAAAAAAAGAGCACCAGAAAATTTTTTTGTGGGAGCCATAGCTAGTGTTGAAAGATATAAGGAGTAATGTAATAAAGGGAATTGTTTCCTCGAGGTGAGTATCCACCAAGCTAATCCTGCAACTTGTGCAAAGAAATGTCCCAAGGATTGATCTGTTTATAGCAGAAAAACAACATATCAAATTTATGAAAAAATATTCAAGGAAGCAGGCAGGTTCTATCTAAAGCAGGCAAAAGAACTTGGCAACATCCACCATGTAGTTCTTTCTCAGATTAATGAAGGATACAGAAGTAAAAGAACCATGGAGTCTTCCTATGTGGTTATGGAAAGCCACTGAGGGCATCCAGGTTGCAGCGAAGTCCCTGAATAGATGCCTAGAGAGGCTTTTTTGTGAAGGTATGAAAGGGAAGCCTATCTTGTGATATAGCAATCAGGATGTAAGAAGGTCCACAGCTGTGCGATATCTCTCAAAGAAAGCTACACACAAAGAATGGAACCAGCCCAAGACAGAGAAATATATTGTAGTCATGTAACTAGATAGGAAGAGCTTTTTAAGCCACAATGTACATAAATTTAGGATTTGAGGTTTGTCTAGCTAGATTTGATATTGATTTTCCCAATATTTCCTGTTTATGTTTCTTTTACTCTTATTTTGAATGAGAATGTATAATCATGTCAGTGTACTTTGAAAGTAAACAATGCTTTGAATTTGATTTTATATGGTGTTACAATTAAGAAATTGTAATCTATTCTAAAAGATAAAATATGATTGTAGTTGTATATGGAATTTTATCTCATGTTAAGCATGATTCTGCCCTGGAAATTCATATACTTTATTTGCAGTTGTATATTGGATATAGGATACTATGCTAGGCATAACTATTGCTTTCCTTTGGAAATTAACATAATATAAGGAGATATGATTGTATGTCTTATTGACAAGAGGTATACTTATGATGGCTAGTCTTGGTTGTAACCCTGACAATATTAGGAATTCACTAAAACTCTGGGAATTTGGGGCACCTGTGAGGAATTTTTTTTCCTGATTTGATTATGTGAGATAGGAAGACCAACCCCAAATGTAGATCGTTTGTTCTGTTGTAGAAACAACTCTACAATATAAATGTCATTGATGTTAGTTTTTTTAATAAAAGTGTGTAGCTAGGACTAAATTCTAGTAGTTTCAATCAAGATAGTTTTTATGATCTTACACTGTTTCTGTCTTTTATTACAGTGTTTCCTGAACACTGAGGTGGAGATTTGATGGTGACCTCCCTTGTAGGACTGAATGTTAGAAGGTCCCTCAGACTTTGCATATTATCTGGCTGCAAGTCTCTGTATTTGTTTCCATCTGCTGCATGAGGATACTTCTGTGATGATGAATGAGCAAGATACAGATCTGTGAGTATAGCAAAATGTCAACAGGAGTCATTTAACTGCTATACTCCTTTAGTAGAATAGTAGTATTTGGTCTTTCTCTAGATCCCTGGCATTTCTAGTTTCAGGTTCTTGGCCATTCAAGCATTGTTGAGTATGGATTCCACTTAATGATATCTGTGATTGTATATGCTTGGCACAGGGAATGGCACTATTAGGAGATGTGGTCTTGGAGTAGGTGTGTCACTATAGGTGTGGGCTTAATACCTTCATCTTAGCTGTGAGGAAGTCAGTCTTCCACTAGCAGCCTTACAGATGAAGATGTAGAACTCTCAGCTGTGCCAACTCTATGCCTGCTTGGATGCTGCCATGTCCCACCTTGATGATAATGGACTGAACATCTGAACCTGTAAGCTAGCTCCAATTAAATGTTGTCCTTTATAAGGCTTGCCTTGGTCTTAGTGCCTGTTCACTGCAGTAAAACCCTAAGACAGCATCTTTAGAGCCTCTTTGTCTAAGAAAGTTAACTTTGGGTATTTTGTTTGTTTGCTTTCCTACCATACAGGTTCTTTGTGTATATTATGTTTTCTGGTTTGGGGTTTTGATTAGATAGAGTATTTGAATTTGCGTTTCTTTATCTATATATGTTTTTTTTGTTTTTTGTTTGTGTGTGTGTGTGTGTGTGTGTGTGTGCATTTGTTTATTTTCTTTCGTTGTTTTGTCCTATTCAGTTAGTTTGGTTTATTTCATTAGTATTCTTTAGATAAATATTTGTTTCCTAAAAAGTGACAGACAGTTGGAATCTGGATTAGAGGAGAAGTGGGAAGGAACCTGAAGGAGTAACTGTTAGGGGAAACTGTAATCAGAAAATACATCTCAAATATAGCTTCACCTCCCTCCTCTTCTTGAAGTCCTTCCCAGGAGCTCACCTTCCCCACATCCATTCCTCCTCTCTTTCTCTTCAGAATAGGAGAGACCTCTCATGTATATAAAACTGCCTTGTCATATCAAATTACAGACTAGGAACATCCTCTCCTATTAATGCTAGAAGAGGCAGCTCAATCAGCTGAAAATGTCTCAAAGGCAGGCTACAGAGACAGGGAGAGACTGTTCTCACATTGTTAAGGGTTCCACATGAATCCCAAGCTACATAAATTTTACATATGTGCCAAGGGCCAAGGTCATTCTCATGAATGCTACCTTGTTGTCTCAGTGTCTGTGTGGAAGCAAGAACTCAGGTAAGTTGATTCTGTGAATTTTCATGTGGTTTCCTTGACCTCCTTGACTCCAATAAAACTTCTTCCTTTTTCACAGATCCCCTAAAGTCAAATGAAAATTTGTCTGTGGTTCTTGCATATGCCTCCATCAATTGCTAGTTGAAGTCTTTCTCATGAAAGTTATGCTAGACTCCTATTTGCCAGTATAGCAGAAAATTGTTAACAATATCAAGGATGTGCTCTATTTCTTGGCATATGTCTCAAGCTGGCCCAGTCATTGTTTGGCCATTCCCTCAATATTTGTTCTAACTTTACCCCTGCACATCTTGTAGGCAGGAGTAATTGGAGGATGAAGTTTTTATAGTAGGACTGGTGTCCCATTCCCTCCATTGAAAATCTTTCCTGGTTACAGGAGATGGACATTTCAGGCTTCATATTTCCCATTGTAAATAGGGTTAGTTTTTGTTACCCTCATTTCAGTGTCTTAGATTCTGAGGAATTTCTATTTCTGTAGGTTTCTAGCTCATTCCAGAGATGAATTCCCCCAAACCAGTTGTCTCTTCCAGTACTCCCTCCCTCAATTCTTTCCCCTCATGATCCTTCTGGTTTGCATCCAAACGCAAACTCTTGTCCAGTGATAGTCCCATGTCCAATGAAAATGCCTAGTCTATATTCCAATCTCAGTGAGATATCATTGTTGGCATCTTTGGATTACAACATGGTTATCCTTTATAATCAGTACCAACTTATATGTGAATATGTACAATGTTTGCCTATGTGGGTCTAGGTTACCTCACTCATGGTGATATTTTCTTGTGCCATCTATTTTTTGTACAAATTTCAAATTATCTTTGTTTTTAATAGCTGTGAAGTATTCCACTGTGTAAGTGTACCACATTTCTTTATTCTTTTTGTGATTGAGGGATATCTACGTTGTTTCCATTTTCTGTCTATTATGAATAATGTCTCTATGAACATAATTTAGTAAGTACTCTTATAGTGGTACGATGGAGTTTTCTTTTGTTATATACCTAGGAGTGTTATAGCTGTTTTTTGTTGTTGTTGTTGTTGTTGTTTTGTTTGTTTGTTTGTTTGTTTTTTGTTTTGTTTTGTTTTTTTGTTGTTTTTTTTGTTTTTTTTTTGTTTTTTGATACAAATACTCCCAATTTTCTGAGACGCCACCAAATTTATTTCCAAAGTTGTTGTACAAGTTTACATTTGTACCAGCAATGAAGGTGTCTTTTATTACTTCCACAACCTCAACTTAATGTGATGTCCTTTCTTGAATTTTTGATAACTTTCTTTTGGAAGTCGATTTTGTTTGATATTAGAATGGCTACTCCAGCTTTTTTCTTCAGAACATTTGCTTGGAAAATTGTTTTCTAACCTTTTACTCTGATGTGTTGTCTGTCTTTGTCCCTGAGGCAGAATGTGCTGTCATTTAAGTCTTAGATATTAGCCATTCTGATGTTTGTAAGATAAAATCTCAGAGTCATATCATTTTGCATTTACTATATGACTAAGGATAATGAACATTTCTTTAAGTGCTTCTCAGCCATTAGATTCCTCAATCAAGAATTCTTTGCTTAGCACTGTTCCCCATTTTTAATGTATTATTTGCTTTGTTGATGTTTAATTTGTTGAGTTCTTTATATATTTTGGATATCAACATTCTGTCAGATATAGGGTTGGTTAAGCCATTCTGTAAGCTGACATATTGTTCTATTGGCAGTGCCCCATGCCTTACAAAATATTTTCAGTTTAATGAGGTTTCATTTACTAATTGTTGATCTTAGTGGCTGAACTACTAGAGTTCTGTTTAGGAAATCATCTTCTGTGCCAAAGATTTCAAGGTTATTCTCCACTTCCTCTTTTATCAGATTTAGTATATCAGGGTTTCTTGATCAGATAGTTGATCCATTTGGACTTGACTTTTTTGCAGGGTAATAGATATGGATTTACTTGTAGTATTCTACAAGCAGATATCCATTACTACCAGCATCATTTGTTGAAAATGTTTCATCTATTCCACTGTAGAGTTTTGGCGTCTTGTTATAATCAAGTGTTCATAGGTACGGATTCAATTCTGTGTCTTCACATCAATTTATTGATCAACCTATCTGTATTCATGCCAATACCATGCAGTCTTTATCGCTTCTTCTCTTTAGTACAGCTTGAAACTGGGGATAGGGAACTGGGGGAAGCCAACAGAAAGTTCCAGATTCCAGGAAACAAGAGGATCACAGGACCCTACGGGGATGACATTAGGTGAAATCCCCAACAAGCGGGAGAGCGTACCTATAGAAACCATATCCAGAGGTTAGGAATTGGGTCTGGTTGAAAGATGGGTCCCCTGCCATTTTCAAAAATTTTGACCCAGTATTGTTCATGTTGAAAGGAAATACAGGGAAAAAGAGTAGAGCATAGTCTGAAGGAAAAGCCATCCAGACACTGCCTCACATGGGGATATATCCCATATGCAGCCACCAAGCCCAGGCACTATTGCTGATGCCAACAAATGCTTGCTGAGAGGAGCCTGATATAAATGTTTCCTGAGAGACTTTGCCAAATCCTTACTGATACAGATGTGGATGCTTGCAGTCAACCATCAGAATGAGCTTTGGGACCCCAATGTAGAAGTTAGGGGAAGGACTGAAGGAGCTGAAGAGGTTTGTAATATCATAGGAAAAACAAGAATATCAACCAACCAGACTCCTCAGAGCTCCCAGGAACTAAAGCTCCAACGAAATAAAACACATGGAGCGACCCGTGGCTTCAGGTGCACATGTAGCAGAGGATGGCCTTATCTGGCATTAATAGGAAGAGAGACTGTTTATAGGAAGTATACTGTTTATTTTCAGTTAATTTTGCATCATGTCACTTATGTATACTACTGTATCTGAATAGCAATAGTTTGACTTTTTCCTTTTCAATTTGTGTACCTTGATCTTCTTCCTTTCCGTATTGTTGCTAAAACTTCAGGTGCTATACAGAATAGATACAGAGAATATATACTTTTACCATATTATTGCTTTTTAGGGAATATTTTTTTCTCTCCATTTAATTTGATATTGGGTGTCAGCTTTCAATGTATTGGCTTTATTATGTTCAAGCATGTGACATGTATCCCTCATCTCTTTAAGAATTTATCATCAAGGAGTGTTGGATTTTTTTGGAGTCTTCTTCAACATTGACTATGAAAATCTTGTGGTATTTTTTCCTTTTAGTTTGCTTACATGGTAGATTACAATGAAAGAGTTTGGTATGTTGATCCATCCCTGCATATGTAAAATGAACTCTACTTCATTATAGGGGTGATATTTTTCATATATCTTTGAATTCTGTTTACAAGTATTTTATTGAGTATTTTTAAATCGAAGTTTACAAGGGCAATTGGTCCGAAATTCTCTTTCTTTGTTGTGTCTTTGTGGGACTTAAGTCTCACATTGACTGTATTCCCATAAAGTAAAATTTGTCATTTTTCCTTCTGTTTTTATCTAGTGAAATAATTTTTGTACCAGTATTAGCACTTTTTTGAAAGTATGGTATAATCCTGCTCTAAAACCATCTGACCTTGTCTGGTTTTGTTTGGGAGATATTACATGATAGGTTATATTTCCTTTGGCTATAGGACTATTGAAGTTGATCTTTATTCAGCTTTACCAAATTGTATGTATTGAGAAAATTGTCCTTTTTTTTTCTATTTTGGTTTTCCATGTTTCTGGAGTACAGGGTTTGAAGTGAAACACAATGATCTCGGTGTCTGTTGTTATGTCTTCCTCTTCATTTCTAATTTTGTTAATTTGTATGCTTTCGCTCTCTTTCTTTTATTTAGTTTTGAAAAAAGGTTTGTCCATCCTGATGATTTCCTCAAAGAACCAAATATTTGTTGCCTGATTCTTTGTCTTGTTCTCTTTGATTTTTTTATTGATTTTAGTTTTGAGTTTGATTATTTCCTGCTGTCTATTTATCTTTGGTGGCTGTGCTTCTATTTGTACTAGAACTTTCTGACATGTTGTTAATTGGTGAGTATGAGATCTGTACAATTTCTTATGAAGACACTCATAACTATGAACCTTCATCTTAGCTCTGTTTTCATTGTACCCCATTTACTTGGAATTTTGTGCAATTCATTGAGTTCTAGAAAATCTTTAATTCCTCTTTCCTTTTTAAATTTTCTTCTAATTGCCCTGATGGTTGAAAGCTGATGGCTTCTGGAAGCTTAAAACTTTCTGGCTTATTTTGTGGTTAAATTTGCACACCTTTGATGATTAATACCAGAGGTTTAATAGTGGAGTATTGAGTTAGGACACAGTGCCCTCCTTGCTCGGTGCTAAATGTTCCTTAAACTTGTTTAGCCAGAGAAATTCACATTCACAAGAAAAAGTACTCACTTCAAAAGAAGGCTTTAGACTTTATTTCTAGGAGAGAGAGAAAAGGGGGAACCTATTTCCTATTGTATTCAATTCTTACACTTTCTCAGGATACATGATCATATGGTATTCCAAGCTTCTATTTTTTAAAGGTACTAGCAAGTTCACAACATTAATACAAGTCAATAAATCAAATAAGGAATGTCAGGAAGAATGTTTACCTGCAAGTCCCTTGTGATTGGTTATTAATTATATATTCATTAGCTGCTAGCAACTCCACAAGTTCATACAAGTTTTAACTAAATTTTATGTCAAGGGGGTCAATCGTCTGCCTAGTGTCTCATTCATTTTGAAGTTTTGTACAGATAAACTTAGTCAATATTTTATCTTTTGTCTTTGAACGTCCTAGAAATTGTTCATTCTAAGGTTGTGAAAATACTTATCAGATAATGCATTCACATCTATCATAGAAGGAATAGTTTCTCTGATTATAAATTTGTTCTAAGCCTGCATTTTATCCTAATGCAATTAGTCTGTGACACAAGAAGTCTTACAGAACTTCAACTGCAGCTTTTCAATAAAGAGCTCAAAATTACTTATGTACATTTAGTAATTCTATAAAAATATGTAAAGTAGTAAGAAATCATTAATTTATTTACATAGCATTACTACAAGAGAGTACATGTTTGTTGATCTGCATCCAATAGGATGGGCTATATGCCAGGGAAAATTATACTCTAGAATACTTAGAGGAATGATCGAATCCTCAAATGAAATGTATGAAGGCCTTGCAATTCAGAGATCCATCACATCTGTCCAAAATGTTGGACTATCTTCAGAAAGTCACTCATTACATTTTCTCTCTCCTAGCGACTTTTTTCATTCTTTATTGTCTCTATTTCCACTTTCATGTCTTAAACAGTTTAGTCAATTACTTCACCTGTTTCATTGTGCATGCCTCTATTTCTTTAAGGGACTTATGCAGTTCTTCTTTAAAGACATCTACCATCTCCATAAAATTGGATTTAAGATCATTTTCTTGTGCTTCACCTATGATGGAACAGCCAGAGTGTTCTACAGTAAGGCATCTGTGACTAAGTGCTGTCAGGTTTCCCAAATTGTTGTAGAGTGTGTTCTTAGATTGTCCTCTAGCTACTTGAAATTTGAGATTATTACAGGTTTATATATTGATTTCTACATATGTAATTGTCAGACGCATGGATTTTTGTTTTGTTTTGTTGATGTTTTTATTCCCTTGATCTCTGTTTCCTCCAGGTTTTCTGGTGTTAATGCCTTGAGGTTCTAGTGACCAGGAAGTCTTCAGGTCCAGGAGGGTGTCTTTACTGAGAGTTTTGTGACTCCTCTGTCTTCTGAGGTTTTGGGTGTCAACATTACCTCTGGGTTCCCTAGATAGGGCCTCCAAAAAAAAAGAAAAAGCAGAGATCTTCAGCTCAGGTTGTGAGAAGGAATATGGAGTCAGGTCATGGGTTGCACTTTATAATTGTTCAAAATACTTGAAGGGGAGTTTGTGAGCCTAGAACCTAGAGTGGAATGTTACCTGGGTTGCATGAAGTTGGTCTAGACTTTTTGTTTATAATTTCAGCAAACATCCATGTTAATCAAAGGGTGTGTAGAAATTATTGTGTGTAAAAAATGTCACAGAACGTGAAAATACATGATGAGAACTTATAAATATGTCTTGTTACTTTATGAGTCTTCCATTCTTATTTCTATTACTACAATAAAATGCTCTAAACAAACCATCTTAGGGAGAAAGGCTTAATTTGTCTTGTAATTAGAAGTTACAATTTTTCACTTTTCATCTAATGAAAGTTGCCTAGGCAGATGGTCACATGTCTGCATTCAGAAGGATTGAGAAATGAGTATATCCTTGTATGTTCTTGTGACTTAGCTACTTTTTACATTCTCAGAAGTGTCCACAGCCCAAATAAAAAATTGTGTCAACTATATTCAGGGTGGGTTTTCCTGCATCAACTAATAATCAAGAAAGTTCCTCACAAACATATGTCAGTCTTTTTTGTTTGTTTGTTTGTTTGTTTTTGTTTTTGTTTTTTGTTTGTTTGTTTGTTTGTTTGTTTGTTTGTTTGGTTCCAGGGTTTCTCTGTATATTCCTGGCTGTCCTGGACCGCCTTTTGTAGACCAGGCTGGCCTTGAACTCAGAAATCTGCCTGCCTCTGCCTTCCAAGTTATGGGATTAAATGTGTGTGCCACCATGCGTGGCCCATATGTCAGTCTTATCCACACAATTTTGATTGCTTTATCAAATGATTCTAATTTGTGTCAAGATAACAATTAAAAGTAAACACCACAACAGACAATAAAGAAACACATTAACAGATGATCTGAAAAACAAAATAAGTATGCTTTGGGGGCTTCTTTGAATGGGAATGATCTCATTTGGCTCAAATACTTGAGTACTTGATCCCATGTTAGTGTATATTTTTAGGAATAATTAGGTGATATGTCCTTGTTGAGGAAGTTGTGTCACTGTGGATGGGATTTGGGATGTAAAAGCTTTTACAATTCCTGGTTAGATTACTCTGTCTGCCTTCAAATTGTTATCCCAATACCATGTGGGTCTACTTGCTGCTATGCTTTCCATTATGATGACCATGGAATTCCAAGCCGCTGAAACCAAGAATAAACCCCTAATAAACTCTTTATTTGTAAGCTGTTTTTGCCACAGTGTCTTATTGTGACAACAGAAAAGTAATTAAAACACTCTAATTCACCTATTTTGTACATTATGAAATATGTCTTCTATAGTACAATGAGTTTCATGGATCAATAGGGTAAATTGTACTACAACTTTAATTTTTCAATAGCAGTGATTCTTGGCTGTTTTTTGTATTAATATGCATTTAAGAGCATCCAGAATACATAGGCAGAGTTCTGTAATATTTGTAAAATTTGTATTACCATTCTTTTATTAAGGTGTATGTCACAAATGTATGTCTTATACATGTTTTATATGTATAAATAATAATGAACTGATTACAACTATTGAAATATCATCTATTACTTGATACAGTTATGGTATTTTATAATGAGTTTAAAGAATATTGACAATTAACTCACTGTATATGTATATGATAATATTAAGTATAACAAGTACAAAATTCAATAGTTCTCTGGAACTTATTTTTTTATTATATTCAGTGTAACAATATTTTTATGTATAAATCATAGTGGCATGTTTATGTTTCCTGCCCCAATGATTTGCACTCCCTTATGAAAATAACTCACAGAAATTTTATATTTTGTTATGCTTTAAACAGTGTAACAGTTGCGCCACTTTCTAGCCTCTATGTGGTTAATCAACCTCCCACTGACAATCCTGGTTATTACCTACTAACTCTTTTATGTTACTTTTGTTGCCCTGGAACCAGAGAACTGCCAAACTGGGTCACACTCTTCCAGCACCTTCTTCTTATTATTTATTTATTTATTTATTTATTTATTTATTTATTTATTTATTTATAATTACTTAATTAATTAATCTTGAATCTAGACACGTTGCTCCAGGTGTTTATCATCTGTGCTCAAGTTAATTATCATCTGGTAGCACTGTTGGAATTATTTGACTATGCTATCTTATGAATACTGATACTTTGATTTCTTCCTTTCTAATTTGTATCTCCTTGATCCTCTTCAGTTGTCTTATTCCTCTAACTAGAATATCAAGTACTGTATTAAATAGATTTGCAGAGACTGAACAGCCTTTTCTTGTTCCTGATTTTTGCTGAATTATTTTGAGTACTTCTCAATTTAATATTTTTTATTATGTATTTTCTTCAATTGCGTTTCCAATGCTATCTCAAAAGTCCCCCCCCCACTGCCCTACCCACCCATTCCCATTTTTTGGCCCTGGCATTCCCCTGTGCTGGGACATATAATGTTTGCCTGACCAATGGGCCTCTCTTTCCAGTGATGGCCGACTAGGTCATCTTTTGATACATATGCAGCTAGAGTCAAGAGCTCTGGGGGTACTGGTTAGTTCATATTGTTCCACCTATAGGGTTGCAGACCCCTTCAGCTCCTTGGGTGCTTTCTCTAGCTCCTTCATTGTGGGCCCTGTGATCCATCCAATAGTTGACTGTGAGCATCCACTTGTGTTTGCTAGGCCCTGGCCTAGTCTCACAAGTGACAGCTATATCACCTTCCTTGCAACAAAGGCTTGCTAGTGTATGCAATGGTGTCATCGCTTGGAGGCTAATTATGGGATGGATCCCTGGATATGGCAGTCTCTAGATGGACCATTCTTTTGTCTCAGCTCCAAACTTTGTCTCTGTAACTCCTTACATGGGTAATTGTTTCCAGTTCTAAGAATGAGCAAAGTGTCCACACTTTGGTCTTAATTCTTCTTCAGTTTCATATGTTTTACATATTGTACCTTATATCTCGCTATACTAAGTTCTGGGTTAGTATCGACTTATCAGTGAGTACATTTCATTTGAGTTCTTTTGTGATTGGGTTACCTCACTCAGGATGATGCCCTCCAGGTCCAACCATTTGCCTAGGCATTTTGTGAATTCATTCTTTTTAATAGCTGAGTAGTACTCCATTGTGTAAATGTACCAATTTTTTTGTATCCATTTCTCTGTTGAGGGACATCTGGCTTCTTTCCAGCCTCTGGCTATTATAAATAAGGCTGCTTTGAACATAGTGGTGAATGTGTCCTTCTTACCGCTTGGGAAATCTTTTGGATATACTCCCAGAAGAGGTATTGCGGGATCCTCTGGTAGTACTATGTCCAATATTCGGAGGAACCGCCGGACTGATTTCCAGAGCGGTTGGACAAGCTTGCAATCGCACCAACAATGGAGGAGTGTTCCTCTTTCTCCACATCCTCACCAGCATCTGCTTTCACCTGAATTTTTGATCTTAGCCATTCTGACCTGTGTGAGATGGAATCTCAGGGTTGTTTTGATTTGCATTTCTCTGATGATTAAGGATGTTGAACATTTTTTCAGGTGTTTCTAAGCCTTTCGGTATTCCTCAGATGAGAATTCTTTTTCAGCTCTGAGCCCCATCTTTTAAGGGGGCTATTTGATTTTCTGGAGTCCACCCTCTTGAGTTATTTATATATATTGGATATTAGTCCCCTATCGGATTTAAGAAAGGTAAAGATTATTTCCCAATCTGTTGGTGGTCTTTTTTTGTCTTACTGAAGGTGTCTTTTGCCTTGCAGAAGCTTTGCAGTTTCATGAGGTCCCATTTATCAATCCTTGAACTTAAAGCACAAGCCATTGCTGTTCTATTCAGGAATTTTTTTCCCTGTACCCATATCTTCAAGACTTTTCCCTACTTTCTCCTCTATAAGTGTCAGTGTCTCTGGTTTTATGTGGAGTTCCTTGATCCACTTAATTTTGACCTTAGTACAAGGAGAGAGGAATGGGTCGATTCACATTCCACATGATAACAACCAGTTGTGCCAGCACCATTTATTGAAAATGCTGTCTTTTTTCCACTGGATGGTTTTAGCTCCCTTGTTGAAGATCAAGTGACCATAGGTGTGTGGGTTCATTTCTTGGTCTTCAATTCTATTCCATTGGTCTACTTGTCTGTCACTATACCAGTACCATGAAGTTTTTATCACAATTGCTCCGTAGTACAGCTTTAGGTTGGGCATGGTGATTCCACTAGATGTTCTTTTATCCTTGAGTAGAGTTTTTGCTATCCTAGGTTTTTTGTTATTCCACATGAATCTGCTGATTGCTCTTTCTAATTCGTTGAAGAATTGAGTTGGAATTTTGATGGGGATTGCATTGAATCTGTAGATTGCTTTTGGCAAGATAACCACTTTTACTATATTGATCCTGCTGATCCATGAGCATGGGAGATCTTTTCATAGTCTGAGATCTTCTTTAATTTCTTTCTTCAGAGGCATGAAGTTCTTGTCACACAGATCTTTCACTTCATTAGTTAGAGTCACACCTAGGTATTTTATATTATTTATGGCTATTGAGAAGGGTGTTGTTTCCCTAATTTCTTTCTCAGCCTGTTTGTCCTTTGTGTAGAGAAAGGCCATTGACTTGTTTAAGTTAATTTTATGTCCAGCTACTTAACTTAAGCTGTTTATCAGGCTTAGGAGTTCTCTGGTGGAATTTTTAGGGTCACTTATATATACTATCATACCATCAGCAAAAAGTGATATTTTGACTTTATATTTTCCAATTTGTATCCCCTCGATCTCCTTTTGTTGTTCAATTGCTCTGGCTAGGACTTTAAATACTATGTTGAAGAGGTAGGGAGAAAGTGGGCAGCCTTGTCTAGTCCCTGATTTTAGTGGGATTGTTCCAGCTTCTCACCATTTACGTTGATGTTGACTATTGGTTTGCTGTAGATTGCTTTTACCATGTTTAGGTATGAGCCTTGAATTCCTGATCTTTCCAAGACTTTTATCATGAATGGGTGTTGGATTTTGTCTAATGCTTTTTCCGCATCTAACTTGAAGATCATGTTGATTTTGTCTTTGAATTTGTTTATATAATGGATTACATTGATGGATTTTCATATATTAAACCATCCCTACATCCCTGGGATGAAACCTACTTGGTCAGGATGGATGATTGCTTTAATGTGTTCTTGGATTTGGTTAGCAAGAATTTTATTGAAGATTTTTGCATCGATATGGTCTGAAATTCTCTAACTTTTTGGATCTTTCTGTGGTTTACGTATCAGAGTAATTGTGGCTTCATAGAATGAGTTGGATAGAGTTCCCTCTAGTTCTATTTTGTGGGATAGTTTGTGCTGAACTGGGATTAGATCTTCTTTGAAGTCTGGTAGAACTCTGCACTAAACCCATCTGGCCCTGGGCTTTTTTTTTTTTTTTTGGTTGGGAGACTATTAATGACTGCTTCTCTTTCCTTAGGTGATATGGGACTGTTTAGATCGTTAAATTGATCCTGATTTAACTTTGGTACCTGGTGTCTGTCTAGAAATTTGTCCATCTCATCCAGGTTTTCCAGTTTCATGTCTATAACCTTTTGTAGAAGGATCTGATGGTGTTTTGAATTTCTTCAGGATCTGTTGCTATGTCTGCCTTTTTATTTCTGATTTTGTTAATTAAGATATTGTCCCTGTGCCCTCTAGTGAGTCTAGCTAAAGGTTTATCTATCTTGTTGATTTTTCTCAAAGAACCAACTCCTCGTTTGGTTAATTCTTTGAATAGTTCTTCTTGTTTCCACTTGGTTGATTTTACCCCTGAGTTTCATTATTTCCAGCCATCTACTCCTCTTGGGTGAATTTGCTTCCTTTTTTTCTAGAGCTTTTATATGTTTTGTCAAGCTGCTAGTATGTGCTCTCTCCTGTTTCTTCTTGGAGGCACTCAGCGCTATGAGTTTCCCTCTAAGAAACGTTGAGGGATTACTTTCTTGCTTGTTCTAGGGCGTGATTTCCGTCCTTGTATTGCTTCTTTTCTGTTACTATCCTTTGAAGGGCTGGATTCGTGGAAATATAATGTGTGAATTTGGTTTTGTCGTGGAATACTTTGGTTTCTCCATCTATAATAATTGAGAGTTTGGCCAGGTATAGTAGCCTGGGCTGGAATTTGTGTTCTCTTAGTGTCTGTATAACATCTGTCCAGACTCTTCTGGCTTTCATAGTCTCTGGTGAAAAGTCTGGTGTAATTCTGATAGGTATGCCTTTATATGTTACTTGACCTTTCTCCCTTACTGCTCTTAATATTCTCTCTTTAGTTAGTGCATTTGTTGTTATGATTATTATGTGTCGGGAGGATTGTCTTTTCTGGTCCAGTCTATTTGGAGATCTATAGGCTTCTTGTATGTTCATGGGCATCTCTTTCTTTAGGTTTGGGAAGTTTTCTTCTATTATTTTGTTGAAGATGTCTGCTGGTCGTTTGAGTTGAAAATCTTCATTCTCATTCACTCCTATTATCCGTAGTTTTGGTCTTCTCATTGTGTCCTGGATTTCCTGGATGTTTTGAGTTAGGATCTTTTTGCATTTTCCATTTCCTTTAATTGTTGTGCCGATATTCTCTATGGAATCTTCTGCACCTGACATTCTCTCTTCCATCTCTTGTATTCTGTTGCTGATGCTCGTGTCTATCGTGCCAGATTTCTTTCCTAGGGTTTCTATCTCCAGCGTTGCCTCACTTTGGGTTTTCTTTATTGTGTCTACTTCCCTTTTTAGGTCTTGTATGGTTTTGTTCATTTCCATCATCTGTTTGGATGTGTTTTCCTGTTTTTTATAAGGACTTGTAACTCTTTAGCAGTGTTCTCCTGTATTTCTTTAAGTAAGTTATTAAAGTTATTCTTGATGTCCTCTACCATCATCATGAGATATGCTTTTAAATCGGGGTCTAGCTTTTCGGTTGTGTCGGGATGCCCAGGACTAGGTGGCATGGGAGTGCTGTGTTCTGATTATGGTGAGTGGTCTTGATTTCTGTTAGTAGGATTCTTACGTTTGCCTTTCGCCCTCTGGTATTCTCTGGAGCTGTGCAGGATACACTTGGCAGGGTCCCGGAACTAAGATGTCTGTTGCCAATGTTCGGGCAAAGCGCTCCCGCGCTGGGTAGATCCCAATCCTCAGAATTCTTACGTTCGCATGGCTGGTATTGTGGGCATCTGGCGATAGTCAGCCGTCTGTGTGCCCTAGCTACCCTGGTGCTGCTCGGACCGAAAGGGGCTTGTGCCCCTACTCAGACCGGGTTTTTGCTTACCTGACTAATGCAGTGTAAAGTCCCACGCGATTGGATCAGAGCAGATTGCTAAGGACAGTACAGTACAGAAGTCAACAAAACCATGTATAGTGCAACATATACCAAAGAAATTCAATGAAACATAAGATAATATTCTGAAATAATAATACAAACAGTATAAAATCTTGAAGAAACTGAAAAAATTATAGGTATATATTACCTACATATTTAAATGAAGGGGATAAAAGAAAACCAATATAAGAATTCATGTTCTTGAAATGTGGTAATGGTATCATGGCAGGGAAAGTACCATAAAAGTCCAGGACTAGATGGATTTAAAAATGAGTTCTACCAGTCTACAGAATTTCTTTTGTAAATGTAACTACATTTGTGTTTAAAATTACAACCTGCTCCTTTGGTGAAATTTATGGTCAGTTCTTTTTTTTTTTTTTTTTTCATTTATTAGGTATTCAGGTCACTCCCTTAACCCTAAAGAGGTTTGGGACATTAAGCAGACTCTAATTCTGCTTTAATCTTCTACTCCTAAACATCAATACTTAGACCACTAATTTGTGTCCATTTTATATCAAATGTACCCTCTGTATACATGAGGGTCCAATAGCTGTCTTGTAAGTCTGACGGGCCTGAGATCATCTCTACCTGCCCCAGGCCCCAAACGTCACTTCCAGTCCAAAAGGTCTTCAATAATTACCCTCTCTGACCAGAAAGAATTCCAAACTATTTCTATCTGATGGAGAGCAAAAATTTCCATTTAACTGTGTCTCACATCGGACTCCTCATTTGAAAGGGGCACCAGAATGAATCTTTTTGTTCGAGCAGTTCTCAAATTCACATCCTCTGTCGAAGAGGTCTATAAATGTCATCCAGTCATGCCAGGGCTTCAGTGCCTCTCCCTCTCCCTATGGGAGCCTCAGACACACCACATCTAGTCATACATATTTCCTGTTCTCCCTGTGTCTATTGGGCAACAAAGCCTTCTCGAATGCCCATATTGGACTGAAATATCTCCTTTTATTTTCAGTGGTGGACACATACCTACCCTCTCTTGTAAAGTGTAAATAGATCTTGTCGTATTGACTATGTGTGCCTGCTATATACCAACTGTCTAAGATTATTTCCAAACTTCTTCCTGCTACAAATATTCGGGGACATTCCCCCATTCAAGAAAAGTGGCCTTGCTCTTATGTCATCTGACTAAAGGTTTCATAGATCAAAGATAACCATCCAACTTGTTGGAATACTGAAACAATTGCTGCCTGCTGTCCACACACCACATAAAATATGTGGATTATCTAAATTCTGCAGAAAAGGTTTGGAAGCTGATCAATCAATACTGGAACTCCCTCTTCTCCAGAAGGTATTTGCATTTTCTCCAATGTGAAATGGTCTTTCTTATTTATTGAAAATAGCCAGAGATTTTACCCCTCTTACAAGTAGGTTTAGAATTTCACATTTGCAAAGTGTCACAGAAATGCTGCTTATGACCAGAGTGCTTCAACTTCCTTATTCTCATGAAGTTTGCCACATTACCTCTTTGATGAAGGGCAAAACCATCCTACTTCTGTGCAAAACTTCCCAAGCTCCTCCCCTATCTTACTTAGAAGATTTAGACATTCACAACAAAGAGTGCTCCAACCTGTGTGGAGCACAGTGTGTTTGAGGAAATCCCCCAGATTCTATATCTTCCCAGTGTATGTCCTACGTATAACTTCTAATTTCCATGGTCTGGGAAGCACTGTTCTGACCTAAGAGATTTCAGAACACTCTGGACTGAAATCTCAAACAGAAGAGTGTCAAGGTAAGGGTAAATCAGATTACTATCTTTGTTTTGTTTCCTTAGACAGAGACATCCTGGCCTCCATGCAGAGGAATGTGTGGAGGGACATATATTTAAGGAAGACACTAAACCAGAAAATACTACATTACACCCTCTTCTAAGACTTCTAAGATTGTTGTCATGCCTACCACTGACATTCAGATGATGTGTATTCTTGATTGTGATTTCATGTTTGGAGCTGATGAAGGAGTAAGTACCTGGAATGTCCTATAATTCTCAAGGTATCAATCAATGTTCAATTTCTGATCAATAGTGCTGCAGACATAGGAATAACAGGATAAAACTATTCTATACAATCCTATGAAGCTCTTATCACCATCCTCCTATTTTAGAGAATCTTAGATCTATCACTAATCCCGAGACGGGCAGAAAGAATTCTTCTCCTGCACATAGGGATACTGCATATGTCTCCCCTTACCCAAAGTATTCCACTTACTGTCTTTTACTGAATTGGCTTTTAGACTATACCTGAAATATTCCACTTTTCGCCAAAGGATCTACCAGCCCTCCCTGTTCTAATAGAGAGCTACAGTCCACCAATATCCAAAGGGTTCTCAGACATTCCAAATATGCCCCTGTGGGAGTAAACTTACTAAGTCTATTTAATTGGGCCTCAGATCCTTCTGCTTTGACCAAAAGGATTTCACTCTACTGACTCTGAGTTACCAGTGGCCTCAGATCTCATTTTCCCCAAGTGGTCATCAAATATGCCTTTCTGACCAATAATGACCTTGCAATGTTCTCCTCTGATGCAGACACTTAGACAACCCCCCTCCAATTTTAACTCCCAAATGGACCTCCAGACCACCCAAGCTTAAAGTACCTGAGCCGAACATTAAGAAGTACAGCCCAGAACAAAAGCTCATTTCCTCAAGGCAGAAACTAAAATGATGTACTCCTCACCATTCATACCTAGACCCAGGAGATGAACATATGCCTGAGAAGAAGAACTAGTGTGGAACTGTCAGCCAGGTTTTTGATGAGTGCTCAGACTGCTTCCTGATCCGGCACCACATTTACTATAGTGGACAGATGCTCTAGTCTCTGATGAGGAGTTGCTACCTGTTAGGAAGAACCTGGAATGGGCTCCACTGCATGAGGTAGGCTGTGTCTTTGTTCTCACGTAAAGGAAAGAACATGCAAATTTGAACTCTACCCAACCAAACATACTGGTTTACCTGTACAAAGGGGTTTTAGATTTCCAATTTCTCACAAAGATGCCCTCGTGTATTTCCCCTCTGATCATTGAGGTCCTATCTATTTTTCATGGCTCATAGAGTCTTATTTCATCCCAATGTCCATTACCTGCTCACTTCTGACCACTAGCCATACATCTCTGATTAGTGTTGTGTGTGTTCTCGGTATGACACTAAGGCCAACAATAGTGCCTACATGCCATTTCTGAATAATTGGATCTTAAATTCCATCTCTGTCCAAGTGTACTTCTGAAAGACTTTTCTCATTACATGGGGTCTCTATAGTAGCATCTTTATTCAACAGGCCTCTAGTTGTACCTTCTGGCCTAATCAGGTCTTATACTTCACTTAAAGAGATGCCAAATTTACACAATGTAGACAAAGAGTCATTGAGCATTCTCATTCTCATCAATATAACATTCCTCCCCTCAGGTTTGAAGTCTCCAGAGCAGCAAGGAGAGTGGGGAGTAGAACTCATCATCTTTAGGTCACTCATATTCGATGGGTTGTTTCCAACCTTAGTATACAGACATGGATGGTTGAACACAAACCTGTCAGGCTGACAACACGATAGACATCTACTAAAGTCCTTGGAAACATGTTCAGATTGCTGCACATCCTCCTGAAGATTCCACGGATGACATAGTTCCTTGTGATTGTTGTTCTCTTCTTGTTGTTGCTGTTTTGTTTTAACTTTTGAAGAGGATACATTATTAGTCTGTTGCTATGTTAGTCATCTCCTGGCATTAGAAACCAACATGCCACTGCTTAAATGTTTTACATTTCCTACTCTTTTTGGAAAACACAATGTATGCACATCATTTTTTCCTATTGTTTCAAAGACATACCACTATGTAATTCAACTTTACAATTATAATCATTTTGACCAATATTCACATGAATATAAATTTTATGTGTAAAATTCTTCCTGTGCTGTGTTATTTTTCACCAGGTGACAGTTTCATTTGAGGTCACTTGGAAGATCGTTCCTTACTATGTGTCTTTAAAAGATATATTTTGGAGCTGAGGGGTATGGCTGAATATCTTCAGCACAATAAACACCTTCTGTAACATTACTATCTAGTGGATTATAAGTATCAGGTTGTACACAATAGTAACTAAAATAATGGACAAGTTTGAGAAAGATTTTAGGGTGTAATCTCTCATAATATACACAAAAAAGAAAATCCTAGATATTAATCAAATCTATGCACACCAAAGAACATTGTGGGTTTTGTGGGTTTGTTTGTATATGTCTTTGTAGTTCGAATGTCCAACCTTTATGTCTTAATTGAGGATTGTAAACAATGCTCAGGGTGTGTGTGTGAATTAAAGGGCACCATGTCTTTAGTGTTTAGATTAATTTCACATATAATTATCTGTCTATTCGTCATCTATATATGTATGTATGCATGTATGTATGTATGTATGTATGTATGTATGAAGTAATGATTGAATGTATTTATATAGATATGTATGCATCTATTTCTCTATCATCTAACTATCACTCTCTCTCTTTCTATTTCTCTCACCCTCTTTCTCTGTTTATCTCTTATGCATGAATATATGCATGCATGTAGCTAGGTATGTGTGGTAGTTTTAATGTAATTGATTCCCAATTGGCACATAGACTGTATTCGGTGGAGTAACCTTGTTGGACTAGGTGTTTCCTTGATGGAGGAAGGGTGTCACTGGAGGAGGTGGGTGGTCTCAAACATGTTCAAGTTATGCCCAGTAGGGCTCTGTGTGTTTGCTGTCTCTCTGTCTTTCCAAGAGTAGCTGTGATAGAGTGTTCAGTGATTCAAGGAGGGGATGTTGGTTAGATGGCATATAAAGCAGGCAAGACACATTTACATACATGGTAGAAGAAGCAAGCTTTAAGAAGCACAAACAATCACACACACACACACACACACACACACACACACACACACACAGACATTGGTTGGACAGTGCAAAGCTTCAATCACTTTCTATATATACTCACATTTGGTGGATGGAACAAAGCACCAACTTTATTTTTCTCACACTGCATATATTTCTCTGCACAATCTTTCAATTAGTATCAAATTTATACTGGTTACTTTCTATTTTCTTCTAGTGAATAATTATGAGTATATATAAGGAAAATCATCTTCTCACTATACTTTTATGATGAGCTATTTATAAATTATGTTTATAAATATCCAATATTATTCTCAAGAACCAACACACATTTCTAAATAAAAAACTTGTTATAGATTAACAAGTTGAAAGCAAGTAAGGTAATTTTTTTCAGCCATTTTCTCTTACTGGTAGACTGAAATTTGCTGTTATACATAAAGGATTAGTTTTTATCTATCTCAAAAATTAATCCTTCAAAAATCTTAAAAGAATCACAAAAGTAAACTTTTATATAAAAACCTATCATCCCTTTCTACTGAATACCCTGAATCCTCAGGGTGCACATCTGTTCATTAACCATGTTTTTCTTAAATCATATCAGGAATCAGGATGACGAAATAGGTACAAGGAAATAATAATCATCTGAACACCAGCCTGACTTTGAAAAAACAAACAAACAAAAAAAGGCTTGTTTTTTGTAGTAATTCTTTCCAAGATCCTGGTTGAAGTATTAATCTGCATCAGCTTCAATCCTTGAGAAAGTTGAATCTAAATAACACTGTGGGTGGCAATGATATTGCCCAGAGAGGGGCTGGAACGCCCCTTAAATTTTCATACAATCCATAGATTATGAGGGATGTGATGTGAGGGCAGCAAGTAGAGAGAAACTCTACAACAGCATGAGTGGTAACAGAGTGGTACCAGCTTTTAAGTGTTTAAGAGTGGTAAGAGCTTTTAAGTGTTTCACCTCACCAAGAATCCGTCAAAGCCCAGTATTTTGGAGGTAAAATGTACATTCCTTGGAGCCCCTCTGCCATGCATAATATTCTACTAAAATTAAAAATAATATTAATTTCTCATTTAATAGACCCTGCTTACAGTCCCCCCAAATTTTACTCTCCACGGTTCTTTTACTACCTCCCATCCTCTCCAGTTCCTCCCCCTTTCGGTCATCATTCATCAAATAGTTCTCTTTCAAATATCTCTTTCTGCATTTCCTTATTCAACCCCATCTCCCTCCACCATGCAACCTGATCTTCTCCTTCTTGTCCACCTTTGTCCACTAATAAAATCCATTCTATATCCCCATACCATGGGCATCAATGTATGCACCCAAGTCCTTCCTCTATACCTAACTTCACTGGATCTACAGATTGTAGACAGGCCATCACATATGTAATGTTGAATGTCTTAATGTTTCTATTGCTGTCACCAAAAACTATAACCCAAGCACAAGTTGGGGAGGGTAGGACTTATTTGGATTACACTTCTTCATTGCTATTCATCATCTGAAGACAGACAGAACAGGAACTGAAATGGTCCAGGAACCTAGAGTCAGGAGCTGATACAGAGACCATGGATGGGTGCTGCTGCCACGCACACCAGTCGAGTCAGCTTGACACGCCTAGAGGCCTCGAAGTGCTCATGAGGTAAATAGTTTCATGGAAGGTTTGGAGTTCTCATTAACCCATATACTCATACCCTATTCCAGCGTTAGTCTGGTGTATGGATCCACATGCTCTCTTTTAGTGTTATCTTATTATAAGTTCTTTTTTTTTCCATTTTTTATTAGGTATTTAACTCATTTACATTTCCAATGCTATACCAAAAGTCCCCCATATCCACCCACCCCCACTCCCCTGCCCACCCACTCCCCCTTTTTGGCCCTGGTGTTCCCCTGTACTGGGGCATATAAAGTTTGCAAGTCCAATGGGCCTCTCTTTCCAGTGATGGCCGACTAGGCCATCTTTTGATATATATGCAGCTAGAGTCAAGAGCTCTGGGGTACTGGTTAGCTCATAATGTTGTTCCACCTATAGGGTTGCAGATCCCTTTAGCTCCTTGGCTACTTTCTCTAGCTCCTCCATTGGGAGCCCTATGATCCATCCATTAGATGACTGTGAGCATCCACTTCTGTGTTTGCTGGGCCCCGGCATAGTCTCACAAGAGACAGCTACATCTGCGTCCTTTCAATAAAATCTTGCTAGTGTATGCAATGGTGTCAGCGTTTGGATGCTGATTATGGGGTGGATCCCTGGATATGGCAGTCTCTACATGGTCCATCCTTTCATCTCAGCTCCAAACTCAGTCTCTGTAACTCCTTCCATGGGTGTTTTGTTCCCAAATCTAAGGAGGGGCATAGTGTCCACACTTCAGTCTTCATTCTTCTTGAGTTTCATGTGTTTAGCAAATTATATCTTATATCTTGGGTATCCTAGGTTTGGGGCTAATATCCACTTATCAGTGAATACATATTGTGTGAGTTTCTTTGTGAATGTGTTACCTCACTCAGGATGATGCCCTCCAGGTCCATCCATTTGGCTAGGAATTTCATAAATTCATTCTTTTTAATAGCTGAGTAGTACTCCATTGTGTAGATGTACCACATTTTCTGTATCCATTCCTCTGTTGAGGGGCATCTAGGTTCTTTCCAGCTTCTGGCTATTATAAATAAGGCTGCTATGAACATAGTGGAGCATGTGTCCTTCTTACCTGTTGGGGCATCTTCTGGATATATGCCCAGGAGAGGTATTGCTGGATCCTCCGGTAGTACTATGTCCAGTTTTCTGAGGAACCGCCAGACTGATTTCCAGAGTGGTTGTACAAGCCTGCACTCCCACCAACAATGGAGGAGTGTTCCTCTTTCTCCACATCCTCGCCAGCATCTGCTGTCACCTGAATTTTTGATCTTAGCCATTCTGACTGGTGTGAGGTGGAATCTCAGGGTTGTTTTGATTTGCATTTCCCTGATGATTAAGGATGTTGAACATTTTTTCAAGTGCTTCTCTGCCATTCGGTATTCCTCAGGTGAGAATTCTTTGTTCAGTTCTGAGCCCCATTTTTTAATGGGGTTATTTGATTTTCTGAAGTCCACCTTCTTGAGTTCTATATATATGTTGGATATTAGTCCCCTATCTGATTTAGGATAGGTAAAGATCCTTTCCCAATCTGTTGGTGGTCTTTTTGTCTTATTGACGGTGTCTTTTGCCTTGCAGAAACTTTGGAGTTTCATTAGGTCCCATTTGTCAATTCTCGATCTTACAGCACAAGCCATTGCTGTTCTGTTCAGGAATTTTTCCCCTGTGCCCATATCTTCAAGGCTTTTCCCCACTTTCTCCTCTATAAGTTTCAGTGTCTCTGGTTTTATGTGAAGTTCCTTGATCCACTTAGATTTGACCTTAGTACAAGGAGATAAGTATGGATCGATTCGCATTCTTCTACACGATAACAACCAGTTGTGCCAGCACCAATTGTTGAAAATGCTGTCTTTCTTCCACTGGATGGTTTTAGCTCCCTTGTCGAAGATCAAGTGACCATAGGTGTGTGGGTTCATTTCTGGGTCTTCAATTCTATTCCATTGGTCTACTTGTCTGTCTCTATACCAGTACCATGCAGTTTTTATCACAATTGCTCTGTAGTAAAGCTTTAGGTCTGGCATGGTGATTCCGCCAGAATCCAATCACACGGAACTTGAGACTGCGGTACATAGGAAAGCAGGCTACCCGGGCCTGATCTGGGGCACAAGTCCCTTCCGCTCGACTCGAGACTCGAGCCCCGGGCTACCTTGCCAGCAGAGTCTTGCCCAACACCCGCAAGGGTCTACACAGGACTCCCCACGGGACCCTAAGACCTCTGGTGAGTGGATCACAGTGCCTGCCCCAATCCAATCTCGCGGAACTTGAGACTGCGGTACATAGGGAAGCAGGCTACCCGGGCTTGATCTGGGGCACAAACCCCTTCCACTCCACTCGAGCCCCGGGCTACCTTGCCAGCTGAGTTGCCTGACACCCGCAAGGGCCCACACAGGATTCCACACGTGATCCTAAGACCTCTAGTGAGTGGAACACAACTTCTGCCAGGAGTCTGGTTCGAACACCAGATATCTGGGTACCTGCCTTGCAAGAAGAGAGCTTGCCTGCAGAGAATACTCTGCCCACTGAAACTAAGGAGAGTGCTACCCTCCAGGTCTGCTCATAGAGGCTAACAGAGTCACCTGAAGAACAAGCTCTTAACAGTGACAACTAAAACAGCTAGCTTCAGAGATTACCAGATGGCGAAAGGCAAACGTAAGAATCCTACTAACAGAAATCAAGACCACTCACCATCATCAGAACGCAGCACTCCCACCCCACCTAGTCCTGGGCACCCCAACACAACCGAAAATCTAGACCCAGATTTAAAAACATTTCTCATGATGATGATAGAGGACATCAAGAAGGACTTTCATAAGTCACTTAAAGATTTACAGGAGAGCACTGCTAAAGAGTTACAGGCTCTTAAAGAAAAGCAGGAAAACACAGCCAAACAGGTGATGGAAATGAACAAAACCATACTAGAACTAAAAGGGGAAGTAGACACAATAAAGAAAACCCAAAGCGAGGCAACGCTGGAGATAGAAACCCTAGGAAAGAGATCTGGAACCATAGATGCGAGCATCAGCAACAGAATACAAGAAATGGAAGAGAGAATCTCAGGTGGAGAAGATTCCATAGAGAACATCGACACAACAGTCAAAGAAAATACAAAATGCAAAAGGATCCTAACTCAAAACATCCAGGTAATCCAGGACACAATGAGAAGACCAAACCTACGGATAATAGGAATTGATGAGAATGAAGATTTTCAACTTAAAGGGCCAGCTAATATCTTCAACAAAATAATAGAAGAAAACTTCCCAAATCTAAAGAAAGAGATGCCCATGAACATACAAGAAGCCTACAGAACTCCAAATAGACTGGACCAGAAAAGAAATTCCTCCCGACACATAATAATCAGAACAACAAATGCACTAAATAAAGATAGAATATTAAAAGCAGTAAGGGAGAAAGGTGAAGTAACATATAAAGGAAGGCCTATCAGAATTACACCAGACTTTTCACCAGAGACTATGAAAGCCAGAAGAGCCTGGACAGATGTTATACAGACACTAAGAGAACTCAAATTCCAGCCCAGGCTACTATACCCGGCCAAACTCTCAATTACCATAGATGGAGAAACCAAAGTATTCCACGACAAAACCAAGTTCACACAATATCTTTCCACGAATCCAGCCCTTCAAAGGATAATAACAGAAAAGAAGCAATACAAGGACGGAAATCACGCCCTTATAAGTTCTTTTTAAGATTGAATTCTGATATAGCTAAGCTTTTGCCAGTGTTCCAATGTCCTAGAAAGTCCTTGAGCTGACCATGGGCTTGGAATTCAGTAAGAATGTTGCCTATTCAGTGGCATTCAAATTGCCTCTGGTATTATACTACCACTTTGAATAAAAGCTAAGTCACTGCCCTACACAGGAATTTATCATCATCTAGGAAGAAGGAAGTTTGAGACCTAAGGAGGAAGCAGAGTACATACTTAGAACTATAGATTGCTGAGTTCCACACATATACACGTATTTACAATGGTCTAGGGGGAAGGTGGACTATACAATAGACTAAAAGAGGAACTATAGCAAGGGCATGAAGCCATTGACCCTGGCTTCTAAGACGAAGTGGATCTTTGGTGGAGCTCTTTTTTATCCCATTTGTTAACAATGAATTGTATCCCAGGTGTTTCCTGCCAGAACTTCTGTGTTTGTATTCCTCTGTTTTCTGTAAGAATCCAGTAACCTCTTTGTACCTTGCTTGTGTGTTACCCAAATTCCCTATTCTCTTCTGTATAAAAAGTTTGATGCTCAATTTGACACATTACATTCAGATTCTACACAACCTCTCCTGTGTGTATCTGTCTATCATTTCATCCAATGCTTTGCCCACCTGTGACTAGAGATCCGTTCCACGCAGACAAAGGGGCCCAGAGTGTCTGCAGCATTCTGCTTAGTGGCTAGTTCCCCATGGTTTCATGCTTTCTCATAGAGAACTCAGAACCACAAGCACATTGATGGCAGTATCAACAATGGGCAGAAATCCTCCCCATCAATCATTAATTAAGAAAATGCCCTGCAGTCTTTCTTGCACAGACTAATCTTATGGAGACATTTTCTCAATTGAGTTTCCCTACTCTCAGGGGAATTTACTTTGTGGCAAGTTGACAAAAAACTATCCAGCCCAGTCAATATCAACATATAAATCAACACATTGCATATTTATCTTCTTGGGACTGGGATATGTTATTCAGATTATGTTTTTGTTTTTTTTTTGTTTTTTGTTTTGTTCTGTTTCCATCCATTTCATAACAGCTGAGTAATGTTCCATCGTATAAATATAACATATATGTTATACATTCTTCAGTTTTTGGACATGTAGGTTGTTTCCAGTTGCAGACAATTATGAATACAGCAGCAGTTAATAAGGTTGAGCAAGTGTGCTTCTAGGAGGAAGAAGCACTTTGCGAAACTTTCTGACCTATCAGGTGTCTGTTGTTATTTCCCCACCCATTTAATATCTGATTTTGCTAATTTGGATATTATCTTTTTTATTTTAGTTAACTTGGATAGTAGTTTGTTGATCTTAGTGATCTTGTCAAAGAACCAATATTTGTTCCAAAAAATTATTTGTATTTTTCTTTCTATTTTATTTTTTTCCACCCTTAGTTTTACTATTTCCTGCCACCACTTCTTTTGGGTGTCATTTCTTCTTTGTGTTTGAGATCTTTAGGATGTGCTTTTAACGTGCTAATATAAGGTTTTGCTAATATTTTTTAACTCATTTTTTATTAGATATTATTCTTCATTTACTTTTCAAATGCTATCCTCAAAGTTTCCTATACCTTCCCCTACACTGCTTGCCAACTCACCCACTCCTGCTTCCTGGCCCTGGCATTCCCCTGTACTTGGGTATATTATCTTCACAAGACCAAGTGACTCTCCTCTCTTTGATGGCTGACTAGGCCATCCTCTGCCACATATGCAACTAGATACATAGTTCAGGGGGTTACTGGTTAGTTCATATTGTTGATCCTCCTTTAAGGTTGCAGACCCCTTTAGCTCCTTCGGTACTTTCTCTAGATTCCACATTAAGGGCCGTGTGTACAATCCAATAGATGACTGTGAGTATGCAATTCTGTATTTGCCAGGAACTGGCATAGCCTCACAAGAGATAGCCATTCCAGTGTCCTGTCAAAAAAAATTTGCTGGCATATGCAATAATGTCTTGGTTTGGTAGTTGTCTATGTGATGCATCACCAGGTGGTGCAGTCTCTGGATGGTCCTTTATTTTTTCTCAGCTCCAAACTGTCTCTGTAACTCCTTCCATGGGTATTTTGTTCCCCATTATAAGAACCAATGAAGTATCCACACTTTGGTCTTCCTTCATCTCGAGTTTCATGCGTTTTGCAAATTGTATCTTGAGTAGTCTGTTTGGGGGCTCATATCTGCTTATATGTCAGTACATATCATATGTGTTCTTTTGTGATTGGATTACAACACTCAGGATGATATCCTCCAGATACATGCTTTTGCCTAAGTAATTCATAAGTTCATTGTTTTTAACTGCCGAATAGTACTCCATTGTTTAAATGTACCAGAATTTCTGTATCCATTCTGTATCCATGTATTCTTATGTTGAGCAACATCTGAGTTCTTTCGAGCAAATGGCTATTATAAATAAGGCTGCTGACTGTGTCCAATTCTAAGAAGGGGCAAAGTGTCCACAATTTGGTCTTCATTTTTCAGTTTCATGTGTTTTGCAAATTGTATGTTATATCTCGGGTATGCTAAGTTTCCGGGCTAATATCCACTTATCAGTGTGTAAATATCATTTGAGTTCTTTTGTGATTGTGTTACCTCACTCAGGACGATGCCCTCCAGGTCCATCCATTTGCCTAGGAATTTCATAAATTCATTTTTTAATAGCTGAGTAGTACTCCATTGTGTCAATGCACCACATTTTTTTTGTATCCATTCAAATGTTGAGGGGCATCTGAGTTCTTTCCAGCCTCTGGCTATTATAAATAAGACTGCTGTGAACATAGTGGAGCATGTGTCCTCCTTACTGGTTAAGACATCTTCTGGATATATGTCCATGAGAGGTATTTTGGGATCCTCTAGTAGTACCATGTCCAATTTTCTGAGGAACCACCAGATTGTTATAGAGACAAAGTTTGTAGCTGAGACAAAAGATGGACCATTTAGAGACTGTAATGACGAGAGATCCATCCCATAATTAGACTCCAAACGATGACACCATTGCATACACTAGCAATATTTATTGAAAAGACCTGGATATAGCTGTCTCTTGTGAGAAAAGGCTTGGGCCTAACAAATACATAAGTAGATGCTCACAGTCAGCTATTGGATGGAGCACAGGGCCCCTAATGGAAGAGCTAGAGAAAGTATCCAAGGAGCTAAAGAGATCTGCAACCCTGTTGGTCCAATAACATTATGAACTAACCAGTACCCTGGAGCTCTTGACTCTAGCTGCATATGTATAAAAAGATGGCCTAGTATGCCATCAATGGAAAGAGAGACCCATTGGACATGCAAACTTTATATGTCACAGTACAGGGGAATGCCAGGGACAAAAAATGGGAATGCGTGGGTAGAAAAGTGAAAGGGAGGGTATGTTGGACTTTCTAAATGTACATTCTAAATGTAACGAGGAAAATACGTAATAATAAAAATATTAACAAAATAAATAAATAAGGCTGGTATGAACATTATAGAGAATGAATCCTTATTAACCATCGGAACATCTTCTGAGTATTTGCCTAGGAGAGGTGTTGCTGGATCTTCTGGTAGTACTATGTCAATTTTCTGAAGAACCACCAGACTGGTCCAGGTCCCTGCCGAGTGTATTCTGCAAAGGCCCCAGACATCCAGCCACTTTCCCAGCCAGAGGAAAGGGGGTCTGCACGGTGCAGAAGTGCTTTGCCTGAGCATCGGCAACAGACATCTTGCTTCTGGGACCCCGCCGGGTGTATTCTGCACAGGTGAGAGTACGGACTACAGAAGCCAAAAGCTTCTTGGAGAGGCAGGAGCCACAGAGCTTCTAAGGCAGCCCCCTTTTCGGGCCCCAGACAGCTGGCCACTATCCTAGCCAGAAAAAAGGGCCCACCCGGTGCGGGTGCGCTTTGACTGAGCATCAATATCAGATATCTTGGTTCCGGGACCCAGCCGAGATTATTCTGCACAGATCCCAGACATCTGGCCACTTTCCCAGCCAGAGGAGAGGGGTGTGCCCAGTGCAGGAGTGCTTTGCCTGAGCATCAGCTGCAGACATCTTGGTTCCAGGACTCCTCAAAGTGTATTCTGGACGTGTGAGAGTGTAGAATACAGAAGCTAACACCTTCTGGGAAAGGCCAAAGCAACACAGCTTCAGGAAAGGTCCTGTTTTGGGCCTTCGTCTTCGGCCAGGAGGGAGTTCTTAAAGGCATATATCTGTGCACCTTTCCCGTGAGAGGAGAGCTTGACTGCAGAGAGTGCTCTGACCACTGAAACTCAGAGGAGAGATGCAGTTTCCCATGTCTGCTGATAGAGGCTAACAGAATCACCTGAAGAACAAGCTCTAACCAGAGACAACTATAACAACTAGCTCCAGAGATTTCTAGATGGTGAAAGGCAAATGTAAGAATTGTACTAACAGAAATCAAGACCACTCACCATCATCAGAACACAGCATTCCCACCCCACCTAGTCCTGGGCACCCCAACACAACCGAAAAGCTAGACCCGGATTTAAAAGCATATGTCATGAAAATGGTAGAGGACATCAAGAAGGACTTTAATAATTCACTTAAAGAAATACAGAAGAACACTGCTAAAGAGTTACAAGTCCTTAAATAAAAACAGGAAAACAAAACCAAACAGGTAGAAGTTCTTAAATAAAAACAGGAAAACACATCTGAACAGGTGATAGAAATGAACAAAACCATACTAGACCTAAAAAGGGAAGTAGACACAATAAAGAAACCAAAAGTGAGGCAACGCTGTAGATAGAAACCCTAGGAAAGATATCTGGAACCATAGATGCAAGCATCAGCAACAGAATACAAGAGATGGAAGAGAGAATGTCAGGTGTAGAAAATTCCATAGAGAACATCAGCACAACAATCAAAGAAAATGCAAAATGCAAAAGGATCCTAACTCAAAACATCCAGGAAATCCAGGACACAATGAGAAGACCAAACCTACGGATAATAGGAGTGGATGAGAATGAAGATTTTCATCTTAAAGGGGCGGCAAATATCTTCAACATAATTGTAGAAGAAAACTTCCCAAACCTAAAGAAAGAGATGCCCATGAACATACAAGAAGCCTACAGAACTCCAAATATACTGGACCAGAAAAGAAATTCCTCCCAACACATAATAATCAGAACAACACATTCACTAAAAAAAAATACAACATTAAAAGCAGTAAGGGAGAAGGGTCAAGTAAAATATAAAGGCAGGCCTATCAGAATTACACCAGACTTTTCACCAGAGACTAGGAAAGCCAGAAGAGCCTGAACAGATGTTATACAGACACTAAGAGAACTCAAATGCCAGCCCAGGCTACTATACCTGGCCAAAATCTCAATAACCATAGATGGAGAAACCGATGTATTCTATTTCTCCTTCCTTGCGTAACTTGTTGACAACTTTATGAAGTATTATAACTATCTATCCTAAAATTTAACATTTTTTTGTTTCATATTATTAATCAGTAATTTGAAATACGTACTTATTATGGAACTACCCAATGCAGATAGAAAATATTCATAATTATTATTTTTAAACAATATTGTGTATTTATTTTTAGGTAGGCATGAAATTATTAAGACAAAGTATTCTGTCCTCGTTCTAAAACCAGTTCTAGGAAACAGTAAAATAGTTCCTATGATCTAGAAGTAAACACAGAAAAATAGACAACAGGAATATATTACTATAAACCTAGATGATATATATGTACACTGTATATTTCAAATGAGTCACTAATCTTGTTGTCACGGATCACAGATGTGTAATATGCTTGATTACTTTCTCTGCTAGTAGCATAAACAGAACATTCTGCCACTATATAACAGCAAGCCCTAAGAATTAAATTTCAAGATTGGTTATAACTTTATTTATTCATGTTCTATTACTCCAGTATGTGGTTTCTTCAAAAACTGTTGTAGTATCAAGTTTTGGACTGTAACCAAGAGTAATGCCACTTAACTGTAATATTTTAAATAAACTTCCTAAATTGTGGCATTCCATAAGGGAATAACAGACATAATCCTATCCTCATGCTTACCTAAACTTGTAATCTCTAATGTTTCCTCCTCCTATTATGTTGCAAGTGTTCTGTCATTCCCTCCTTCCATAAAGGCTTCATCCTTTCTTCCATGCCATGTGCCACTTTGGGGTTCCTTATCTCCACAGATACTCCAATTTAAACATAAAACCTAAAAGTTGAAGCTAGACCAAATGTGATTACAGACACGTAGCATTTCTCTTTATAGGCCTGACTTAACACATTTACTATATAGTATTTTCAAGTTCCATATACTCTCTAGCAAATTTAGTTACAACTGATTGCATCTCCTAGATAATTTGAAAACAAAATCAACAAAAATGACTGAGCAAGTATCACTAGATAACCATGCTATCTTTTCTACACTCAAGTGTGATATAGGTGAGTCACCAGTTAGTTCTATTTTTAGATATTTTAAGCAAATTCCACACTGATTTTATCCTGGATGTACCAACTTAAACACCCACCAGCAGTAGAGCTGTATTTTATTCCCACATCGCTAATGCTTCTTGACTTTTGTTTTCCTGGTTGTACTCATTCATCAAGGGGTGAGCTAGAATTTAAGTTTGGAGAAAAAAAGAGCACCAGAATTTTTTTTTTTGTGGGAGCCATAGCTAGTGTTGAAAGTTATAAGGAGTAATGTAATAAATGGAATTGTTTCCTCGAGGTGAGAATCTACCAAGCTAATCCTGCAACTTGTGCAAAGAAATGTCCTAAGGATTTGTCTGTTTATAGCAGAAAAACAACATATCAAATTTATGAAAAAGTATTCAAGGAAGCAGGCAGGTTCTATCTTAAGCAGGCAAAAGAACTTGGCAACATCCACCATGTAGTTCTTTCATCAGATAATGAAGGATACAGAAGTAAAAGAGCCATGGAGTCTTCCTACGTGGTTATGGAAAGCCACTGAGGGCATCCAGGTTGCAGCAAAGTCCCTGAATAGATGTCTAGAGAGGCTTTTTGTGAAGGTATGAAAGGGAAGCCTATATTGTGATATAGCACTCAGGATGTAAGAAGGTCCAAAGCTGTAGAATATCTCTCAAAGAAAGCTACAAACAAGGATTGGAACCAGCCCAAGACAGAGAAATATATTGTAGTCATAAAACTAGATAGGAAGAGCTTTTTAAGCCACAATGTACATAAATTTAGGATTTGGGATTTGTCTAGCTAGATTTGATCTTGATTTGTTCCAGTATTTCCTGTTTATGGTTCTTTTCCTCTTATTTTGAATGAGAATGTATATTCATGTCAGTGTACTTTGAAAGTAAACAATGTTTTGTCTTTGATTTTATATGGTGTTACAATTAAGAAATTGTAATCTATTCTAAAAGATAAAATATGATTGTAGTTGTATATGGAATTTTATCTCATGTTAAGCATGATTCTGCCCTGGAAATTCATATACTTTATTTGCAGTTTTATATTGGATATTGGATACTATGCTAGGCATAACTATTGCTTTCCTTTGGAAATTAACATAATATAAGGAGATATGATTTTATGTCTTATTGACAAGAGTTACACTTATGATAGCTAGTCTTGGTTGTAACCCTGACAATATTAGGAATTCACTAAAACTCTGGGAATTTTGGGCACCTGTGAGGATTTTTTTTCCTGATTTGATTATGTGAGATAGGAAGACCAACCCCAAATGTAGATCTTTTGTTCTTTTGTAGAAACAACTCTACAATATAAATGTCATTGATGTTAGTTTTTTTAATAAAAGTGTGTAGCTAGGACTAAATTCTAGTAGTTTCAATCAAGATAGTTTTTATGATCCTACACTGTTTCTGTCTTTTATTACAGTGTTTCCTGAACACTGAGGTGGAGATTTGATGGTGACCTCCCTTGTAGGACTGAATGTTAGAAGGTCCCTCAGACTTTGCATATTATCTGGCTGCAAGTCTCTGTATTTGTTTCCATCTGCTGCATGAGGATACTTCTGTGATGATGAATGAGCAATATACAGACCTGTGAGTATAGCAAAATATCAACAGGAGTCATTTAACTGCTATACTCCTTTAGTAGAATAGTAGTATTTGGTCTTTCTCTAGATCCCTGGCATTTCTAGTTTCAGGTTCTTGGCCATTCAAGCATTGTTGAGTATGGATTCCACTTAATGATATCTGTGATTGTATATGCTTGGCACAGGGAATGGCACTATTAGGAGATGTGGTCTTGGAGTAGGTGTGTCACTATAGGTGTGGGCTTAATACCTTCATCTTAGCTGTGAGGAAGTCAGTCTTCCACTAGCAGCCTTACAGATGAAGATGTAGAACTCTCAGCTGTGCCAACTCTATGCCTGCTTGGATGCTGCCATGTCCCACCTTGATGATAATGGACTGAACATCTGAACCTGTAAGCTAGCTCCAATTAAATGTTGTCCTTTATAAGGCTTGCCTTGGTCTTAGTGCCTGTTCACTGCAGTAAAACCCTAAGACAGCATCTTTAGAGCCTCTTTGTCTAAGAAAGTTAACTTTGGGTATTTTGTTTGTTTGCTTTCCTACCATACAGGTTCTTTGTGTATATTATGTTTTCTGGTTTGGGGTTTTGATTAGATAGAGTATTTGAATTTGCGTTTCTTTATCTATATATGTTTTTTTTTTGTTTTTTGTTTGTGTGTGTGTGTGTGTGTGTGTGTGTGTGTGTGTGTGCATTTGTTTATTTTCTTTCGTTGTTTTGTCCTATTCAGTTAGTTTGGTTTATTTCATTAGTATTCTTTAGATAAATATTTGTTTCCTAAAAAGTGACAGACAGTTGGAATCTGGATTAGAGGAGAAGTGGGAAGGAACCTGAAGGAGTAACTGTTAGGGGAAACTGTAATCAGAAAATACATCTCAAATATAGCTTCACCTCCCTCCTCTTCTTGAAGTCCTTCCCAGGAGCTCACCTTCCCCACATCCATTCCTCCTCTCTTTCTCTTCAGAATAGGAGAGACCTCTCATGTATATAAAACTGCCTTGTCATATCAAATTACAGACTAGGAACATCCTCTCCTATTAATGCTAGAAGAGGCAGCTCAATCAGCTGAAAATGTCTCAAAGGCAGGCTACAGAGACAGGGAGAGACTGTTCTCACATTGTTAAGGGTTCCACATGAATCCCAAGCTACATAAATTTTACATATGTGCCAAGGGCCAAGGTCATTCTCATGAATGCTACCTTGTTGTCTCAGTGTCTGTGTGGAAGCAAGAACTCAGGTAAGTTGATTCTGTGAATTTTCATGTGGTTTCCTTGACCTCCTTGACTCCAATAAAACTTCTTCCTTTTTCACAGATCCCCTAAAGTCAAATGAAAATTTGTCTGTGGTTCTTGCATATGCCTCCATCAATTGCTAGTTGAAGTCTTTCTCATGAAAGTTATGCTAGACTCCTATTTGCCAGTATAGCAGAAAATTGTTAACAATATCAAGGATGTGCTCTATTTCTTGGCATATGTCTCAAGCTGGTCCAGTCATTGTTTGGCCATTCCCTCAATATTTGTTCTAACTTTACCCCTGCACATCTTGTAGGCAGGAGTAATTGGAGGATGAAGTTTTTATAGTAGGACTGGTGTCCCATTCCCTCCATTGAAAATCTTTCCTGGTTACAGGAGATGGACATTTCAGGCTTCATATTTCCCATTGTAAATAGGGTTAGTTTTTGTTACCCTCATTTCAGTGTCTTAGATTCTGAGGAATTTCTATTTCTGTAGGTTTCTAGCTCATTCCAGAGATGAATTCCCCCAATTCAGTTGTCTTTTCTAGTACTCCCTACCTCAATTCTTTCCCCAACATGATCCTTCTGGTTTGCGTCCAAACACCAACTCTTGTCCAGTGCTAGTCCCATGTCCAGTGAAAATGCCTAGTCTATATTCCAATCTCAGTGAGATATCATTGTTGGCATCTTTGGATTACAACATGGTTATCCTTTATAATCAGTACCAACTTATATGTGAATATGTACAATGTTTTCCTAAGTGGGTCTAGGTTACCTTACTCATGGTGATATTTTCTTGTGCCATCTATTTTTTGTTCAAATTTCAAATTGTCTGTGTTTTTAATAGCTGTGAAGTATTCCACTGTGTAAGTGTATCACATTTTCTTTATTCTTTTTTTGATTGAGGGATATCTAGGTTGTTTCCAGTTTCTGGCTATTATGAATAATGTCTCTATGAACATATTTGAGTAAGTACTCTTATGGGATTAGGATGGAGTTTCCTTTTGGTATATACCTAGGAGTGTTATAGCTGTTTTTTGTTTTGTTTTTTTGGGTTTTGTTTTGTTTTGTTTTGTTTTTTGTTTGTTTGTTTGTTTGTTTTGTTTTGTTTTGTTTTGTTTTTTGTTTTTTGTTTTTTTTTGATACAACTACTCCCAATTTTCTGAGATGCCAACAAATTTATTTCTAAAGTTGTTGTACAAGTTTAAATCGTACCAGCAATGAAGGAGTCTTCCATTTCTTCCACAACCTCAACATAATGTGCTGTCCTTCCTTGACTTTTTGGATTACTTTGGTTTGGAAGTCGATTTTGTTTGATATTAGAATGGCTACTCCAGCTTTTTTCTTCAGACCATTTGCTTGGAAAATTGTTTTCCAGACTCTTACTCTGATGTGGTGTCTGTCTTTGTCCCTGAGGCAGAGTGTGCTGTCATTTAAGTCTTAGATGTTAACGATTCTGATGTTTGTAAGATAAAATCTCAGGATCATATCATTTTTCATTTACCTTATGACAAAGGATAATGAATATTTATTTAAGTGCTTCTCATCCATTAGATGCCTCTATCAAGAATTCTTAGCACTGTTCCCAATTTCTAATGTATTATTTGCTTTTTTTGATATTTAATTTGTTGAGTTCTTTATATATTTTGGATATCAACATTCTGTCAGATATAGGGTTGGTTAAGCCATTCTATAAGCTGACATATTGTTCTATTGACAGTGCCCCATGCATTACAAAATATTTTCAGTTTAATGAGGTTTCATTTATTAATTGTTGATCTTAGTGGATGAACTACTAGAGTTCTGTTTAAGAAGTCATCTCCTGTGCCAAAGATTTCAAGGTTATTCTCCACTTCCTCTTTTATCAGATTTAGTATATCAGGGTTTCTTGATCAGATCTTTGATCCATTTAGACTTGACTTTTGTGAAGGGAAATAGATGTGGATCTACTTGTACTATTCTACAAGCAGATATCAATACTACCAGCATCATTTGTTGAAAATGTTTCATCTATTCCATTGTAGAGTTTTGGCGTCTTGTTAAAATCAAGTGTTAATAAGTATGGATTCACTTCTGTGTCTTCACATCAATTTATTGATCAACCTATCTGTATTTATGCCAATACCATGCAGTCTTTATCGCTTCTTCTCTGTAGTACAGCTTGAAACTTGGGATAGGGAACTGGGGGAAGCCAACAGAAAGTTCCAGATTCCAGGAAACAAGAGAATCACAGGACCCTACGGGGATGACATTAGGTGAAATCCCCAAGAAAGGGGAGAGAGTACCTGTGGAAACCATATCCAGAAGTTAGGAATTAGGTCTGGTTGAAAGATGGGTGCCATACCATTTTCAAAAATTTGACCCAGAATTGTTCATGTTGAAAGGAAATACAGGGACAAAGAGTGAAGCAGAGTCTGAAGGAAAAGCCATCCAGAGACTGCCCCACATGGGGATATATCCCATATGCAGCCACCAAGCCCGGGCACTATTGCAGATGCCAACAAATGCTTGCTAAGAGGAGCCTGACATAGATGTTTCCTGAGAGACTTTGCCAAATCCTTACCGACACAGATGTGGATGCTTGCAGTCAACCATCAGAATGAGCTTTGGGACCCCAATGTAGAAGTTAGGGGAAGTACTGAAGGAACTGAAGAGGTTTGCAATATCATAGGAAAAACAACAATATCAACCAACCAGACTCCTCAGAGCTCCCAGGAACTAAAGCTCCAACCAAAGTAATCAAAGGAGGGACCCATGGCTAAAGCTGCACATGTAGCAGAGGATGGACTTATCTGGCATCAATAGGAAGAGAGACTGTTTTTAGGAAGTATACTGTTTATTTTCAGTTAATTTTGCATCATGTCACTTATGCATACTACTGTATCTGAATAGCAATAGTTTGACTTTTTCCTTTTCAATTTGTATACCTTGATCTTCTTCCTTTCCTTATTGTTGTTGCTAAAACTTCAGGTGCTATACAGAATAGATACAGAGAATATATACTTTTACCATATTATTGCTTTTTAGGGAATATTTTTTTCACTACATTTAATTTGATATTGGGTGTCAGCTTTCAATGTATTGGCTTTATTATGTTCAAGCATGTGACATGTATCCCTCATCTCTTTAAAAATTTATCATCAAGGAGTGTTGGATTTTGTTGGAGTCTTCTTCAACATTGACTATGATAATTTTGTGGTAATTTTTCCTTTTAGTTGCTTACATGGTAGATTACAGTGAAAGAGTTTGGTATGTTGATCCATCCCTGCATATGTAAATTGAACTCTTCTTCATCATAGGGGTGATATTTTTCATATATCTTTGATTTCTGTTTACAAGTATTTTATTGAGTATTTTTAAATCGATGTTTATAAGGGCAATTGGTCCGAAATTCTCTTTCTTTGTTGAGTCTTTGTGGGACTTAAGTATCACATTGACTGTATTCCCATAAAGTAAATTTTGTCAACTTTCCTTCTGTTTTTATCTAGTGATATAATTTGTGTATCAGTATTAGCACTTTTTTGAAAGTATGGTATAATCCTGCTCTAAAACCATCTGACCTTGTCTGGTTTTTTGGGGGAGATATAAAATGACAGGTTATATTTCCTTTGGCTATAGGACTATTCAAGTTGATCTTACTTCAGCTTTACCAAATTGTATCTATTGAGAAAATTGTCCTTTTTATTTTTTCTATTTTGGTTTTCCATGTTTCTGGAGTACAGGTTTTTGATGTGAAACCCAATGATCTCGGTATCTGTTGTTCTGTCTTCCTCTTCATTTCTAATTTTGTTAATTTGTATGCTTTCGCTCTCTTTCTTTTATTTAGTTTTGAAAAAAAGTTTTGTCCATCCTGATGATTTCCTCAAAGAACCAAATATTTGTTGCCTGATTCTTTGTCTTGTTCTCTTTGATTTTTTTATTGATTTTAGTTTTGAGTTTGATTATTTCCTGCTGTCTATTTATCTTTGGTGGCTGTGCTTCTGTTTGAAACAGAGCTTTCTGACATGCTGTTAATTGGTGAGTATGAGATCTGTACAATTTCTTATGAAGACACTCATAACTATGAACCTTCATCTTAGCTCTGTTTTCATTGTACCCCATTTACTTGGAATTTTGTGCAATTCATTGAGTTCTAGAAAATCTTTAATTCCTCTTTCCTTTTTAAATTTCCTTCTAATTGGCTGATGGTTGAAAGCTGATGGCTTCTGGAAGCTTAAAACTTTATGGCTTAGTTTGTGGTTAAATTTGCCCACCTTTGATGATTAATACTTGTGGTTTAATAGTGGAGTATTGAGTTAGGACACAGTGCCTTCCATGCTCAGTGCTAAAAGTTCTTAAACCTTGTGTATCCAGAGAAATTCACATTCACAAGAAAAAGTACGCACTTCAAAAGAAGGCTTTAGACTTTATTTCTAGGAGAGAGAGAAAAGGGGGAACCTATTTCCTATTGTATTCAAATCTTACACTTTCTCAGGATACATGATCGTATGGTATTCCAAGCTTCTATTTTATAAAAGGTACTAGCAAGTTCACAACATTAATACAAGTCAATAAATCAAATAAGGAATATCAGGAAGAATGTTACCTGCAAGTCTATTGTGACTGTTTATTAATTATATATTCATTAGCTGCTAGTAATTCCACAAGGTCAAACAAGTTTTAACTAAATTTTATGTCAAGGGGGTCAATCATCTGCCTAGTGTCTCATTCATTTTGAAGTTTTGTACAGATAAATCTAGTCAATATTTTATCTTTTGTCTTTGAACGTCCTAGAAATTGTTCATTCTCAGTTTGTGAAAATACTTATCAGATAATGCATTCACATCTATCATAGAAGGAATAGTTTCTCTGATTATAAATTTGTTCTAAGCCTGCATTTTATCCTAATGCAATTAGTCTGTGACACAAGAAGTCTTACAGAACTTCAAGTGCAGCTTTTCAATAAAGAGCTCAAAATTACTTATGTACATTTAGTAATTCTATAAAATTATATAAAGTAGTAAGAAATCATTAATTTATTTACATAGCATTACTACAAAAGAGTACATGTTTGTTGATCTGCATCCAATAGGATGGGCTATATGCCAGGGAAAATTATACTCTAGAATACTTAGAGGAAAGTTCGATTCCTCAAATGAAATGTATGAAGGCCTTGCAATTCAGAGATCCATCACATCTGTCCAAAATGTTGGACTATCTTCAGAAAGTCACTCATTACATTTTCTCTCTCCTAGTGACTTTTTTAATTCTTTATTGTTTCTATTTCCAATTTCAGTTCTTAAACAGTTTATTTAATTACTTCACCTGTATCATTGTTCATGCCTCTATTTCTTTAAGGGACTTCTGCAGTTCTTCTTTAAAGACATCTACTATCTCCATAAAATTGGATTTAAGATCATTTTCTTGTGCTTCACCTATGATGGAACAGCCAGAGTGTTCTACAGTATGGCATCTGTGGCTAAGTGCTGTCAGGTTTCCCAAATTGTTGTAGAGTGTTCATAGATTGGCCTCTAGCTACTTGAATTTTGAGATTATTTGAGGTTTATATATTGATTTCTACATATGTAATTGTCAGATGCATGGATTTTTGTTTTGTTTTGTTGATGTTTTTATTCCCTTGATCTCTGTTTCCTCCAGGTTTTCTGGTGTTAATGCCTTGAGGTTCTAGTGACCAGGAAGTCTTCAGGTCCAGGAGGGTGTCTTTGCTGAGAGTTTTGTGACTCCTCTGTCTTCTGAGGTTTTGGGTATCAACATTACCTCTGGGTTCCATAGGTAGGGCCTCAAAAAAAAAAAAAAAAGCAGAGATCTTCAGCTCAAGTTGTGAGAAGGAATATGGAGTCAGGTCATGGGTTGCACTTTATAGTTGTTCAAAATACTTGAAGGGGAGTTGGTGAGCCTAGAGCCTAGAGTGGAATGTTACCTGGGGTGCCTGAAGATGGTCTAGACTTTTTGTTTATAATTTCAGCAAACATCCATGTTAATCAAAGGGTGTGTAGAAATTATTGTGTGTAAAAAAATGCCACAGAACTTGAAAAGTACACGATGAGAACTTATAAATTTGTCTTGTTAGTTTATGTGTCTTCCAGTCTTATTTCTATTACTACAATAAAATGCTCTAAACAAACCATCTTAGGGAGAAAGGCTCAACTTGGCTTGTAATTAGAAGTTACAATTTGTCACTTTTCATCTAATGAATGTTGCCTAGGCAGATGGTCACATGTCTGCATTCAGAAGGATTGAGAAATGAGTATATCCTTGTATGTTCTTGTCACTTAGCTACTTTTTACATTCACAGAAATGTCCACAGCCAAAATAAAAATTGTGTCAACTATATTCACGGTGGGTGTTCCTGCATCAACTAATAATCAAGACAGTTCCTCACAAACGTATGTCGTCTGTTTTGTTTGTTTGTTATTTTGTTTGTTTTATTTTGTTTTATTTTGTTTTGTTTTTTCGAGCCAAGGTTTCTCTGTATAGCCCTAGCTGTCCTGGACCTCCTTTTGTAGACCAGGCTGGCGTCGAACTCAGAAATCTGCCTGCCTCTGCCTTCCAAGTTATGGGATTAAATGTGTGTGCCACCATGCGTGGCCCATATGTCAGTCTTATCCACACAATTTTGATTGCTTTATCAAGTGATTCTAGTTTGTGTCAAGATGACAATTAAAAGTAAACACCACAACAGACAATAAAGAAACACATTAACAGATGGTCTGAAAAACAAATTAAGTATGCTTTGGGGGCTTCTTTGGATGGGAATGATCTCATTTGACTCAAATATTTGAGTACTTGATCCCATGTTAGTGTAAATTTTTAGGAATAATTAGTTGATATGACCTTGTTGAAGAAGTTGTGTCACTGTGGGTGGGATTTGAGATTTAAAAGCTTTTACCATTTCTGGTTAGATTACTCTGTCTGCCTTCAAATTGTTATCCCAATACCATGTGTGTCTACTTGCTGCTATGCTTTCCATTATGATGACCATGGATTCCAAGCCGCTGAAACCAAGAATAAACCCCTAATAAACTCTTTATTTGTAAGCTGTTTTTGCCACAGTGTCTTATTGTGACAACAGAAAAGTAATTAAAACACTCTAATTCACCTATTTTGTACTTTATGAAATATGTCTTCTATAGTATAATGAGTTTCATGGATCAATAGGGTAAATTGTACAACAACTTTATTTATTTTTCAATGGCAGTGATTCTTGGCTGTTTTTTTTTGTATTAATATACATTTAAGAGCATCCAGAATACATAGGCGGAGTTCTGTAATATTTGTAAAATTTGTATTACCTTTTTTTTTACTAAGGTGTATGTCACAAATATGTCTTATACATGTTTTATATGTATAAATAATAATGAACTGATTACAACTATTGAAATAGCATCTATTACTTGATACAGTTATGGTATTTTATAATGAGTTTAAAGAATATTCACAATTAACTCACTGTATATGTATATGATAATACTAAGTATAACAAGTACAAAATTCATTAGTTCTCCGGAACTTATTTTTTATTATATTCAGGGTAACAATATTGTTATGTATAAATCATAGTGGCATGGTTCTGTTTCCTGCCCCAATGATTTGCACTCCCTTATGAAAATAACTCACAGAAATTTTATATTTTGTTATGCTTTAAACAGTGTAACAGTTGGGCCACTTTCTAGCCTCTATGTGGTTAATCAACCTCCCACTGACAATCCTGGTTATTACCTACTAACTCTTTTATGTTACTTTTGTTGCCCTGGAACCAGAGAACTGCCAAACTGGGTCACATTCTTCCAGCACCTTCTACTTTTATTTATTTATTTATTTATTTATTTATTTATTTATTTATTTATTTATTTATTTATTTATAATTATTTAATTAATTAATCTTGAATCTAGACACGTTGCTCCAGGTGTTTATCATCTATGCTCGAGGTGTTTATCATCTGGTAGCATTGTTGGAACTGTTTATCTATACTATCTTATAAATAATGATACTTTGATTTCTTCCTTTCTAATTTGTATCTCCTTGATCCTCTTTATTTGTCTTATTCCTCTAACTAGAATATCAAGTACTCTATTAAATATATTTGCAGAGACTGAACAGCCTTTTCTTGTTCCTGATTATTGCTGAATTATTTTGAGTATTTCGCAATTTAATTTTTTTTATTACGTATTTTCTTCAATTGCATTTCCAAAGCTATTCCAAAAGTCCCCCCACCCAACTCCCCTACCCACCCATTCCCATTTTTTGGCCCTGGCATTCCCCTGTGCTGGGGCATATAAAGTTTGCCTGACCAATGGGCCTCTCTTTCCATTGATGGCCAACTAGGCCATTTTTTGATACATAAGCAGCTAAAGTCAATAGCTCTGGGGTACTAGTTAGTTCATAATGTTGTTCCTTCGATAGGGTTGCAGATCTCTTTAGCTCCTTGGATACTTTCTCTAGCTCCTCCATTGGGGGCCCTTTGATCCATCCAATAGTTGAATGTGACCATCCACTTCTGTGTTTGCTAGGCCCCGGCCTAGTCTCACAAGGGACAGCTATATCACCGTCCTTGCATCAAAGGCTTGCTAGTGTATACAATGGTGTCATCGCTTGGAAGCTAATTATGGGATAGATCCCTGGATATGGCAGTCTCTAGATGGACCATCCTTTTGTCTCAGCTCCAAACTTTGTCTCTGTAACTCCTTACATGGGTGATTGTTTCCAATTCTAAGAATGAGCAAAGTGTCCACACTTTGGTCTTCGTTCTTCTTCAGTTTCATATGTTTTACATATTGTACCTTATATCTCACTATACTAAGTTTCTGGGTTAATATCCACTTATCAGTGAGTTCATTTCTTTTGAGTTCTTTTGTGATTGGGTTACCTCACTCAGGATGATGCCCTCCAGGTCCAACAATTTGCCTAGGAATTTTGTGAATTCATTATTTTTAATAGCTGAGTAGTACTCCATTGTGTAAATGTACCAAATTTTTTGTATCCATTCCTCTATTGAGGGGCATCTGGGTTCTTTCCAGCTTCTGGCTATTATAAATAAGGCTGCTATGAACATAGTGGAGCATATGTCCTTCTTACCAGTTGGGGCATTTTCTGGATATATGCCCAGAAGAGGTATTGCAGGATCCTCTGGTAGTACTATGTCCAATTTTCAGAGGAACTGCCAGACTGATTTTCAGAGTGGTTGTACAAGCCTGCACTCCCACCAACAATGGAGGAGTGTTCCTTTTTCTCCACATCCTCACCAGCATCTGCTGTCACCTGAATTTTTGATCTTAGCCATTCTGACTGGTGTGAGATGGAATCTCATAGTTGTTTTGATTTGCATTTCTCTGATGATTAAGAATGTAGAACATTTTTTCAGGTGTTTCTCAGCCTTTCGGTATTCCTCAGTTGAGAATTCTTTTTTCAGCTCTGAGCCCCATCTTCTAAGGGGACTATTTGATTTTCTGGAGTCCACCCTCTTGAGTTCTTTATATATATTGGATATTAGTCCCCAATCTGATTTAAGATAGGTAAAGATTATTTCCCAATCTGTTGGTGGTTTTTTTGTCTTATTGAAGGTGTCTTTTGCCTTGCAGAAGCTTTGCAGTTTCATGAGGTCCCATTTGTCAATTCTCGATCTTAAAGCACAAGCCATTGCTGTACCCATATCTTCAAGGCTTTTTCCTACTTTCTCCTCTATAAGTGTCAGTGTCTCTGGTTTTATGTGGAGTTCCTTGATCCACTTAATTTTGACCTTAGTACAAGGAGAGAGGAATGGGTGATTCACATTCTTCTACATGATAACCACCAGTTGTGCCTGCACCATTTGTTGAAAATGCTGTCTTTTTTCCATTGGATGGTTATAGCTCCCTTGTCGAAGATCAAGAGACCATAGGTGTGTGGGTTCATTTCTGGGTCTTCAATTCTATTCCATTGGTCTACGTGTCTGTCACTATACCAGTACCATGCAGTTTTTATCACAATTGCTCTGTAGTACAGGTTTAGGTTGGGCATGGTGATTCCACTAGATGTTCTTTTATCCTTGAGAAGAGTTTTTGCTATCCTAGGTTTTTTGTTATTCCACATGAATCTGCTGATTGCTCCTTCTAATTCGTTGAAGAATTGAGTTGGAATTTTGATGGGGATTGCATTGAATCTGTAGATTGTTTTGGCAAGATAGCCATTTTTACTATATTGATCCTGCCGATCCATGAGCATGGGAGATCTTTCCATCTTCTGAGTTCTTCTTTAATTTCTTTCTTCAGAGGCATGAATTTCTTGTCATACAGATCTTTCATTTCGTTAGTTAGAGTCACGCCTAGGTATTTTATATTATATGTGGCTATTTAGAAGGGTGTTGTTTCCCTAATTTCTTTCTCAGCCTCTGTTTGTCCTTTGTGTAGAGAAAGGCCATTAACTTGTTTAAGTTAATTTTATGTCCAGCTACTTCACTGAAGCTCTTTATCAGACTTAGGAGTTCTCTGGTGGAATTTTTAGGGTCACTTATATATATATTATCATATCATCTGCAAACAGTGATATTTTGCCTTCATTTTTTCCAATTTGTATCCCCTTGATCTCTTTTGTTGTCAAATTACTTTGGCTAGGACTTCAAGTACTATGTTGAAGAGGTAGGGAGAAAATGGGCATCCTTGTCTAGTCCCTGATTTTAGTTGGATTGCTTCCAGCTTCTTTCCATTTTTTGATGTTGACTACTGGTTTGCTGTAGATTGCTTTTATCATATTTAGGTATGGGCCTTGAATTCCTGATGTTTTCAAGACTTTTATCATGAATGGGTGTTGGATCTTGTCAAATGATTTTTCTGCATCTAACGAGATTATCATGTGGTTTTTGTCTTTGAGTTTGTTTATATAATGGATTACATTGATGGATTTCCGTATATTAAACCATCACTGCATCCCTGAGATGAAACCTACTTGGTCAGGATGGATGATTCCTTTAATGTGTTCTTGGATTCGGTTAGCGAGAATTTTATTGAGGATTTTTGCATCGATATTCATAAGAGAAATTGGTCTGAAGTTCTCTATTTTTGTTGGGTCTTTTTGTGGTTTAGGTATCAGAGTATTAGTGGCTTCATAAAATGAGTTGGGTAGAGTTCCCTCTACTACTATTTTGTGAAATAGTTTGTGCAGAACTGGGATTAGATCTTCTTTGATGGTCTGATAGAACTCTGCACTGAACCTGTCTGGTCCTGGGCTTTTTTTGGCTGAAAGACTATTAATAACTGCTTCTATTTCTTTAGGGGATATGGGACTGTTTAGATGGTCAACTTGGTCCTGATTCAATTGGTACCTGGTATCTGTCCAGAAATTTGTCCATTTCTCCAGGTTTTCCAGTTTTGTTGAGTATAGACTTTTGTAGAAGGATCTGATGGTGTTTGGATTTCTTCAGGATCTGTTGCTATGTCTCCCTTTTCATTTCTGATTTTGTTAATTAGGATTTTGTCCCTGTGCCCTTTAGTGTGTCTAGCTAAGGGTTTATCTATCTTGTTGATTTTCTCAAAGAACCAATTCCTCGTTTGGTTAATTCTTTGAATAGTTATTCTTGTTTCCACTTGGTTGATTTCACCCCTGAGTTTGATTATTTCCTGCCGTCTACTCCTCTTGGGTGAATTTGCTTCCTTTTTTTCTAGAGCTTTTATATGTTTTTTCAAGCTGCTAGTATGTGCTCTCTCCCGTTTCTTCTTGGAGGCACTCAGAGCTATGTGTTTCCCTCTAAAAAATGCTTTCATTGTGTCCCATAGGTTTGGGTATGTTGTGGCTTCATTTTCATTAAACTCTAAAAAGTCTTTAATTTCTTTCTTTATTCCTTCATTGACCAAGGTATCATTGAGAAGAATGTTGTTCAGTTTCCAAATGAATGTTGGCTTTCCATTATTTATTTTGTTATTGAAGATCAGTCTTAGATCATGGTGGTCTGATAAGATACATGGGACAATTTCAATATTTTTGTATCTGTTGAGGCCTGTTTTGTGACCAATTATATGGTCAATTTTGGAGAAGGTCCTGTGAGGTGCTGAAAAGAAGGTATATCCTTTTGTTTTAGGATAAAATGTTCTGTAGATATCTGTCAGGTCCATTTGTTTCATCACTTCTGTTAGTTTCTCTATGTCCCTGTTTACTTTCTGTTTCCTTGATCTGTCCATTGATGAAAGTGGTGTGTTCAAGTCTCCCACTATTATTGTGTGAGTTGCAATGTGTGCTTTGAGCTTTACTAAAGTGTCTTTAATGAATTTGGCTGCCCTTGCATTTGGAGTGTAGATATTCAGAATTGAGAGTTCCTCTTGGATGATTTTAACTTTGATGTGTATGAAGTATCCCTACTTGTCTTTTTTGATAACTTTGGGTTGGAAGTCGATTTTATCCGATATTAAAATGGCTACTCCAGCTTGTTTCTTCAGACCATTTGCTTGGAAAATTGTTTCCCAGCCTTCCACTCTGAGGTAGTGTCTGTCTTTTTCCCTGAGATGGGTTTCCTGTAAGCAGCAGAATGCTGGGTCCTGTTTGTGTAGCCAGTCTGTTAGTCTATGTCTTGTTACTGGAGAGTTGAGACCATTGATATTAAGAGATATTAAGAAAAAGTAATTGTTGGTTCCTTTTATTTTTGTTGTTAGAGTTGGCATTCTGTTCTTGTGGCTGCCTTCTTTTTGGTTTGTTGAGGGATTACTTTCTTGCTTGTTCTAGGGCGTGATTTCCGTCCTTGTATTGCTTCTTTTCTGTTATTATCCTTTGAAGGGCTGGATTTGTGGAAAAATAATTTGTGAATTTGATTTTGTCGTGGAATACTTTGGTTTCTCCATCTATGGTAATTGAGAGTTTGGTCTGGTATAGTAGCCTGGGCTGGAATTTGTGTTGTCTTAGTTTCTGTATAATATCTGTCCAGGCTGTTCTGGGTTTCATAGTCTCTGGTGAAAAGTCTGGTGTAATTCTGATAGGACTGCCTTTATATGTTACTTGACCTTTCTCCCTTACTGCTTTTAATATTCTATCTTTATTTAGTGCATCTGTTGTTCTGATTATTATGTGTCGGGAGGAATTTCTTTTCTGGTCCAGTCTATTTGGAGTTCTGTAGGCTTTTTGTATGTTCATGGGCATCTCTTTCTTTAGATTTGGGAAGTTTTCTTCAATAATTTTGTTGTAGATGTTTGCTGGTCCTTTGAGTTGAAAATCTTCATTCTCATCCACTCCTATTATCCGTAGGTTTGGTCTTCTCATTGTGTCCTGGATTTTCCTGGATGTTTTGAGTTAGGATCTTTTTGCATTTTGCATTTTCTTTGATTGTTGTGCTGATGTTCTCTATGGAATCTTCTACACCTGAGATTCTCTCTTCCATCTCTTGTATTCTGTTGCTGATGCTTGCATCCATGGTTCCAGATATCTTTCCTAGGGTTTCTATCTCCAGAGTTGCCTCAGTTGGGTTTTCTTTATTGTGTCTACTTCCCTTTTTAGGTCTAGTATGGTTTTGTTCATTTCCATCACCTGTTTGGATGTGTTTTCCTGTTTTTCTATAAGGACTTGTAACTCTTTAGCAGTGTTCTCCTGTATTTCTATAAGTGAGTTATTAAAGTTCTTCTTGATGTCCTCTACCATCATCATGAGATATGCTTTTAAATCTGGGTCTAGCTTCTAGCTTTTGTCGGGGTGCCCAGGACTAGGTGGCATGGGAGTGCTGCGTTCTGATGATGGTGAGTGGTCTTGATTTCTGTTAGTAGGATTCTTACGTTTGCCTTTCGCCATCTGGTATTCTCTGGACCTGTGTAGGATACACTTGGCAGGGTCCCAGAACTAAGATGTCTGTTGCCAATACTCGGCCAAAGGGCTCCCGTGCCGGGCAGATCCCAATTCTCAGAATTCTTAAGATGGCCTGGCTGGTGTTGTGCTTATCTGGCGGTAGTCAGCCAACTGTTCGCCCTAGCTACCCCGGTGCTGCTTGGACCAAAAGGGGCTTGTGCCCCTACTCAGACCGGGTTTTTGCTTCCCTGACTAATGCAGTGTCAAGTCCCGCAAGATTGGATTGGAGCAGATACTTAGTTCCACTCACCAGAGGTCTTAAGATCGCTTGGCGGGTGTTGTGGGTAGCTGGCAGTATTCAGACGACTGTGTGCCCTCTCCAGCACCTTAAAATGCTGGCTATGACTCCTGCCCTCCACTCTTCTCATGTATGGCATTTCACCTCTTCTTCTCCCAGCCTGATGGAACTCCTTTGTACTACTTCCTCTCTGTTTTAAGCTCTGGAACCTTAAAAGTCCTACCTCTGTCTGCCCTAGCCAGCCATTACCTGGTTGAATCTTTATTTACCAATCAAAACCAACTCAGAGCAGAATCTCTCAGTGTTGTACACGCAGAAAATTATAATAAAAGCAGCATTAGGTCAAACCCACTACAATTCAGTTCATAATTTTTATAAAGGCCATTGACTTTATTAATCTAAAATTTGTTATAAATAGTGACTGATTTATTTTTTTGCCAAAAAAGGAACCAAATTAGTTACTTAATATCAAGTGACCAGCTGTGAATTCACATGAAAGAACACAGTAATTTGAAAGATGAATGGAAAGTAATCAACTGAGCCAAGAAGACAAAACTGAATCCAAATTTGATGGTGAGGAATGTCCAGAGCCAATCCAGCCAGTGTTGCAAAACTTTAAAGATTCAGAAATTGGCCACAGCAGATACTTCTGGAAAAGAAACAGCAAAATAAAAATGAATAAAAGAGATAGGTGGATTTTTTTTTCAGAAAGTAGAATCTAAATTCAAAAGTTTCATCTCACCAATGAAATGACAATTAATACTTCGAGAATTTTAGAATTCATTCTAATTGGAGAATACAGGGATAGTTGGTAATTTTTATTTCCGTTCTACATACAATATAGAAATATTATATCTATATTAGGCTTAGAGTCAGGAAAACTTGGGAAACAATGTAGATAATTAATATTTATCTCTAGAAGTCAGACAGGTAAAAAACAAAGTCAAAATAACACAAATGGCAAATCTAAGAAAAGCAACACTGTAAATTCAGCATGTGCTCAGAAATACAAATATGATATTTAAAAAATTCCACCCTTTTTTATGAACAATGAATATAATTACCAGATTTTCACCTTTAAGACAATCACATGGATAATACAAGTTAGAAGGAAACTGCACACCTCAAGCATAACAAAATTCATTATATATATTTATACACACACACACACACATTAACATGCAGTCTGAGCCAGAAATGCAATCTCTTACTCTTTGAATCAGTTGCAAAGATATTTTCATCTCATAGATTCTCTCTTAAAGAAGAGAAAAATCCATTACATCATTTACATTTTTCTGGATGCTCAACCTGAGTCCATCTTGAGATGTGTTTTTTATTTTTATTTTTCTTCCTTAGAGATTGAGCTAAAGTGCAGATTCAAAAATCATAGGAATTGTAATTCTGAGTCACTGGAGTAATCTTATGCAGAAAGTTTGAGTAAAATAATCTATAACTTAGAAGAGTGAAAAAGTCACAAACTTTGTAGAAAATTTAAATGTGCACTATGGAAGACATGGTGGTTGGTAGTTCTATTCTCAGGGGTAGAAATGATACTACTAGATGGCAGTTTATTGCTAAGGACAGTACAGTACAGAAGTCAACAAAACCATGTATAGTTCAACATATACCAAAGAAATTCAATGAAACATAAGAAAATATTCTGAAATAATAATACAAAAACTATAAAATCTTGAAGAAAATGAAAAAAATATAGGTATATATTACCTACATATTTAAATGAAGGGGATAAAAGAAAACCAATATAAGAACTCATGTTCTTGAAATGTGGAAATGGTATCATGGCAGGGAAATTACCATAAAAATCCAGGACTAGATGGATTTAACAATGAGTTCTACCAGACTACAGAATTTCTTTTGTAAATTAACTACATTTTTGTTTCTCTATATATACTTTCATTTCTGTGGTTGCATACGTCACATCATGAACGTGCAGGTCATGGGACAACTTTCAGAAGCTGTTTCTCTCCTTTCAAAAGTGGTTTCCAGGTTTGCAAACTTAGTAGAAAAAAGATTCATACTACATTGAAAAAAAAAATCACCATAATCAAACTGGCTCTACATCAGAGATATGCCATCATAATCACAATTTACCACACATGAAACGATATAATAGAACACATATGCATATCTAAGGGCAAAAATTATGTGAATGTTTCTATATATTCAAATAGGACCACTTTACTTTGTACTTGAAAGGGTCTCTTTAGGTTCTATCACAGTGCTGTTGGGAATTTCGTCTAATATCTTCATTGGGTCCCGAGAGCCTCCCACAACCATGCTGTCTGGGATTTAGTAGTGGTTCTTCTTATTCCCCACGTCACACTACTAGATATTTATATTCATTTTCTTGGCCCTCAGGGCTTCTTTCCTGTCTCCCTCATACCAGATACTGCCTCCTTTTCTTCCCTCCACCTCCCCTGTTTCACACATGTCCCTCCATACCTCTGCCTCCAATGATTATGTTGTTCCATGTTCTAAGTGAGATTGGAGATTGAAGCATCCACATTTGTGCTTTCCCTGTTCTTAAGCTTCACAAGGTCTGTGAATACTTCATGGATATTCTGAACTTTTTGGGTAATATCCACTTATCAGTGAGTACATACCATATATTCATACATATCTCATTTGGTGTCTGGGTTACTTCACTCAGGATGATATTTTCTATTTCCATGCATTTTCCTGGAAAAAAAAAGAAAAAAAAACTGATATCCTCATTTTGAATAGCTGAGTGGTCTTTTTTTGTTTGTTTTTGTTTTTGTTTTTCTTTTTATTGTTTGTTTGTTTGTTTCCTTTTTTTTTTTTCTTTCGGGATAGGATCTCCCTGTATGGCCCTGGCTGACCTGGAAATCACTCTGTAGAACAGGCTGCCCTTGAACTCAGAAATCTGCCTGCCTCTTGAGTAGTCTTTCACTGGGTAAATGTACCACATTTTCTGTATATATTTTTCATTGAAGGACATCTGGGTTGTTTCCAGCATTCAGCTATTATAATTTTTTTCTTTGTTTAATAGTAAAACCACTTGTTTTTATTTCTTAAAATTACAACCTGCTCCTTTGGTGAAATTTATGGTCAGTTTTTTTTTTTCATTTTTAGTTATTCAGCTCATTTACATTTCCAAAGCTATACCAAAAGTCCCCCATATGAAGCCCCCCCTCACTCCCTTACCCACACACATACCCTTTTTGGCCCTGGCGTTCCCCTGTACTGGGGCATATAAAGTTTGCAAGTCCAATGGGCCTCTCTTTGCAGTGATGGACAACTAGGTCATCTTTTAATACATATGCAGCTAGAGACAAGAGCTGCCAGGTACTGCTTAATTCACATTGTTGATCCACCTATAGGGTTGCAGTTCCCTTTAGTTCCTTGGGTGTTTTCTATAGTTCTTCCATTGGGGGCCCTGTGGTTCGTTCAATATCTGACTGTGGGCATCCACTTCTGTGTTTGCTAGGCCCTGGCATAGTCTCACAAGAGACAGCTATATCCGGGTCCTTTCAGCACAATCTTGCTAGTGTATGCAATGGTGTCAGCATTTGGAAGCTGATCATGGCATGGATCTCTGGATATGGCAATCACTAGATGGTCCATCCTTTCATCACACTTCCAAATTTTGTCTCTGTAACTCCTTCCATGGGTGTTTTATTTCCTATTCTAAGAAGGGGCAAAGTGTCCACACTTTGGTCTTCTTTCTCTTGAGTTTAATGTGTTTAGCAATTTGTATCTTATATCTTGGTTTTCCTAAGTTTCTGGGCTAATATCCACTTATCAGTTAGTACATATTGTGAGAATGCCTTTGTGCTTGGGTTACCTCACTCAAGATGATACCCTTCAGGTCCATCCATTTAGCTAAGAATTTCATAAATTCAATTTCTATAAAAGCTATGTAGTACACCATTGTGTAAATGTACCACATTTTCTGTAACCATTCCTCTGTTGAGGGGCATCTGGGTTCTTTCCAACTTCTGGCTATTATAAATAGGGCTGCTATGAACATAGTGGAGAATGTGTCCTTCCTACCGGTTGGGGCATCTTCTGGATATATGCCCAAAAGAGGTATTGCAGGATCCTCCGGTAGTACTATGTCCAATTTTTTGAGGAACTGCCAGACTGATTTCCAGAGTGGTTGTACAAGCTTGCAATCCCACCAACAATGGAGGAATGTTCATCTTTCTCCACATCCTTGCCAGCATCTGCTGTCACCTGAATTTTTCATCTTAGCCATTCTGACTGGTGTGAAGGTGAATCTCAGTGTTGTTTTGATTTGCATTTCCTGATGATTAAAAATTTTGAAAATTTTTTCAGGTGCTTCTCTGCCATTCAGTATTTCTCAGGTGAGAAGTCTTTGTTCAGTTCTGAGTCCCATTTTTTAGTGGGGTTATTTGATTATATGGAGTCTACCTTCTTGAGTTATTTATATATATTGGATATTAGTCCCCTTACCGATTTGGGATAAGTAAAGATCCTTTCCCAATCTGTTTGTGGTCTTTTTGTCTTATTGACAGCGTCTTTTGCCTTGCAGAAGCTTTGTAATTTTATGAGGTCCCATTTATCGATTCTCGATCTTACAGCACAAGCCATTGCTGTTCTATTCAGGAATTTTTCCCCTGTACCCATATCTTCGAGGCTTTTTCCTACTTTCTCCTCTATAAGTTTCAGTGTCTCTGGTTTTATGTGGAGTTCCTTAATCCACTTAGATTTGACCTTAGTACAAGGAGATAGAAATGGATCAATTCACATTCTTCTACATGGTAACCGCCAGTTGTGCCTGCACCATTTGTTGAAAATGCTGTCTTTTTTCCACTGGATGGTTTTAGCTTGCTTGTCAAAGGTCACGTGACCATAGGTGTGTAGATTTTTCTTTGGGTCTTCAATTCTGTTCCATTGGTCTACTTGTCTGTCACTATACCAGTACCATGCAGTTTTTATCACAATTGTTCTGTAGTACAGCTTTAGTTTGGTCATGGTGATTACACTAGATGTTCTTTTATCCTTGAGAAGAGTTTTTACTATCCTAGGTTTTTTGTTATTCCAGATGAATCTGCTGATTGCTCTTTCTAATTCGTTGAAGAATTGAGTTGGAATTTTGATGGGGATTGCATTGAATCTGTAGATTGCTTTTGGCAAGGTAGCCATTTTTACTATATTGATCCTGCCGATCCATGAGCATGGGAGATCTTTCCATCTTCTGAGTTCTTCCTTAATTTCTTTCTTCAGAGGCATGATGTTCTTGTCATACAGATCTTTCACTTCCTTAGTTACAGTCACGCCTAGGTATATTATATTATTTGTGGCTATTGAGAAGAGTGTTGATTCCCTAATTTCTTTTTTTTAAAATTTTTTATTAAGTATTTAGCTCATTTACATTTCCAATGCTATACCAAAAGTACTCCATACCCACCCACCCCCACTCCCCTACCCGCCCACTCCCCCTTTTTGGCCCTGGCGTTCCCCTTTACTGGGGCATATAAATTTTGCGTGTCCAATGGGCCTCTCTTTCCAGTGATGGCCGACTAGGCCATCTTTTGATACATATGCAGCTAGAGTCAAGAGCTCCAGGGTACTGGTTAGTTCATAATGTTGATCCACCTATAGGGTTGCAGATTCTTTTAGCTCCTTGGGTACTTTCTCTAGCTCCTACATTGGGAGCCCTGTGATCCATCCATTAGCTGACTGTGAGCATATACTTCTGTGTTTGCTAGTCCCCGGCATAGTCTCACAAGAGACAGCTACATCTGGGTCCATTCAATAAAATCTTGCTAGTGTATGCAATGGTTTCAGCGTTTAGATGCTGATTATGGGGTGGATCCCTGGATATGGCAGTCTCTACATGGTCCATCCTTTCATCTTAGCTCCATACTTTGTCTCTGTAACTCCTTCCATGGGTGTTTTGTTCCCACTTCTAAGGAGGGGCATAGTGTCCACACTTCAGTCTTCATTTTTCTTGAGTTTCATGTGTTTAGAAAATTGTATCTTATATCTTGGGTATCCTAGGTTTTGGGCTAATATCCACTAATCAGTGAGTACATATTGTGTGATTTCCTTTGTGAATGTGTTACCTCACTCAGGATGATGCCCTCCAGGTCCATCCGTTTCGCTTTGAATTTCATAAATTCATTCTTTTTAATAGCTGAGTAGTACTCCATTGTGTAGATGTACCACATTTTCTGTATCCATTCCTCTGTTGAGGGGCATCTGGGTTCTTTCCAGCTTCTGGCTATTATAATTAAGGCTGCTATGAACATATATATATATATATATATATTGGATATTAGTCCCCTCTCTGATTTAGGATAGGTAAAGACCCTTTCCCAATCTGTTGGTGGTCTTTTTGTCTTATTCACGGTGTCTTTTGCCTTGCTGAAACTTTGGAGTTTCGTTAGGTCCCATTTGTCAATTCTCGATCTTACAACACAAGCCATTGCTGTTCTATTCAGGACTTTTTCCTCTGTGCCCATATCTTCAAGACTTTTCCCCCCTTTCTCCTCTATATGTTTCAGTGTCTCTGGTTTTAAGTGAAGTTCCTTGATCCACTTAGATTTGACCTTAGTACAAGGAGATAAGTATGGATCGATTCTTATTCTTCTACATGATAACAACCTGATGTGCCAGCACCAATTGTTGAAAATGCTGTCTTTCTTCCACTGGATGGTTTTAGCTTTCTTGTGGAAGATCATGTGACCATAGGTGTGTGGGTTCATTTCTGGGTCTTCAATTCTATTCCATTGGTCTACTTGTCTGTCTCTATTCCAGTACCATGCAGTTTTTATCACAATTGCCCTGTAGTAAAACTTTAGGTCAGGCATGGTGATTCCACCAGAGGTTCTTTTATCCTTGAGAAGAGTTTTTGCTATTCTAGGTTTTTTGTTATTCCAGATGAATTTGCAAATTGCTCCTTCTAATTCGTTGAAGAATTGAGTTGGAATTTTGATGGGATTGCATTGATTTCCCTAATTTCTTTCTCAGCCTGTTTGTCCTTGTGTAGAGAATGGCCATTGACTTGAGTTAATTTTTTATCCAGCTACTTCACTGAAGCTGTTTATCAGGCTTAGGAGTTCTCTGGTGGAATTTTTAGTATCATGTATACATATTATCATATCATCTGCAAAAAGTGATATTTTGACTTCTCCCTTTCCAATTTGTATCCCCTTCATCTCCTTTTGTTGTCTAATTGCTCTGGCTAGGATTTCAAGTACAATGTTGAATAGGTAGGGAGAGAGTGGACAGCCTTGTCTAGTCCCTGATGTTAGTGAGATTGCTTCAAGCTTTTCACCATTTACTTTGATGGTGGCTACTGGTTTGCTGTAGATTGTTTTTATCATGTTTAGGTATGGGACTTGAATTCCTGATCTTTCCAAGACTTTTATCATGAATAGGTGTTGGATTTTGTCAAATGCGTTCACAGCTTCTAACGAGATGATCATGTGGTTTTTGTATTTGAGTTTGTTATATACTGGATTACGTTGATGGATTTACGTATATTGAACCATCCCTGCATCCCTGGGATGAAATCTACTTGGTCAGGATGGATGATTGTTTTGATGTGTTCTTGGATATCGTTAGCAAGAACTTTATTGAGGATTTTTGCATCAATATTCATAAGTGACATTGGTCTGAAGTTCTCTATCTTTGTGGGGTCTTTTTGTGGTTTAGGTAACAGAGTAATTGTGGCTTCATAGAATGAGTTGGGTAGAGTACCTTCTGTTTCTATTTTGTGGAATAGTTTGTGCAGAACTGGGAGTAGATCTTCTTTTAAGGTCTGATAGAACTCTGCACTAAACCTATCTCGTACTGGGCTTTTTTTTTTTTTTTGGTTGGGAGACTATTAATGACAGCTTTTATTTCTTTGGGGGATATCTGGCTGTTTAGATCATTAACCTGATCTTGATTCAACTTTGGTACCTGGTATCTTTCTAGACACTTCTCCATTTCATCCAGATTCTCCAGTTTTGTTGACTATAGCCTTTTGTAGAAGGATCTGATGGTTTTATGGATTTCTTCAGGATTTTGTTCTTATGTCTCCCTTTTCATTTCAGATTTTATTAATTACAATGTTTTCCCTGTGCCCTCAAGTGAGTCTGGCTAAAGGTTTGTCTATCTTGTTGATTTTCTCAAAGAACCAGCTCCTCGATTGGTTGATTCTCTGAATAGTTCTTCTTGTTTCCACTTGGTTGATTTTGCCCCTGAGTTTGATTATTTCCTGCCATCTACTCCTCTTGGGTGAATTTGCTTCCTTTTTGTTCTAGAGCTTTTAGGTGTGTTGTCAAGCTGCTAATGTATGCTCTCTCTAGTTTCCTTTTGGAGGCACTCAGAGCTATGAGTTTTCCTCTTTGAAATGCTTTCATTGTGTCCCATAAGTTTGGGTATGAGGTGGCTTCATTTTCATTGAACTCTAAGAAGTCCATAATTTTCTTTCTTTATTCCTTCCTTGACCAAGATATCATTGAGAAGAGTGTTGTTCAGTTTCCACGTGAATGTTGGCTTTCTATTATTTATTTTGTTATTGAAGATCAGCCTTAGTGCATGGTGATCTGATAGGATGCATGGGACAATTTCAATATGTTTGTAACTGTTGAGGCCTGTTTTGTGATCTATTATGTGGTCAATTTTGGAGAAGGTACCAGGAGGTGCTGAGAAGAAGGTATATCCTATTGTTTTAGGATAAAATGTTCTGTAGATATCTGTCAGATCCATTTGTTTCATAACTTCTGTTAGTTTCTCTATGTCCCTGTTTACTTTCTGTTTCCTTGATCTGTCCATTGGTGAAAGTAGTGTGTTGAAGTCTCCCACTATTATTGTGTGAGGTGCAATGTGTGCTTTGACCTTAACTAAAGTTTCTTTAATGAATGTGGCTGCCCTTGTATTTGTAGCATAGATATTCAGAATTGATAGTTCCTCTTTGATGATTTTACCTTTGATGAGAATGAAGTGCCCCTCCTTGTCTTTTTTGATGACTTTGGGTTGTAAGTCAATCTTATCAGATATTAGGATGGCTACTCCAGCTTGTTTCTTCCACTACCAGCCTATTACTTCTTCCTGGCCCTGGCATTGCCCTATACTATGGCATACAGCCTTCACTGTACCAAGGGCTTCTCCTCCCATTGATGACCTACAAGGCCATCCTTTGCTACATATATAGCTAGAGTCACCAGTTCCACTATGTGTTTTCTTTGATTGGTGATATAGTTCCATGGAGAGCTGAGGTTACTGGTAAGATCATATTAAGGTTCTTCCTATGGGGCTCCAGTTCCTTTCAGCTCCCTGGGTATTTTTCTGGCTATTTCATTGGGGTCTGTGTGCTTTGTTCAATGGATGACTGTGAGCATCCAGTTCTGTATTTGCCAGGCACTGGTCTGGGGCATCTTTTGTCATAAGAGAAATGACTAAGTCCACCTTTCAAAGAAACTGAAAGGCAGAAAGGTTGATGGTATTTCCACTAAATGGGTACTTTAGATCATTTTGGGGAACAGAGAAGGTCTGTAGGAACCTTAGTCATAGGAGGCAGGTCTGACACACTCTTCAGTGAAAAAAAAAAGACTGAGCTAACTTGGGAAGAGAGGAAGTACTGGGCACTTAGGAATAAGAGAAAATGATGAGGCCTGGTTGTACAATGGTATGCATTAGAAAATCGTTGAGGAGAGGGTTATTGCTATGCAACATCCTGTTGCACATGAATGTCCCTCTTACCTTGTTCAGTAAAGGAAGTTCCTCCACTGCTGTTGAACTTTCAACTCTTTCTTAGTTGATAAAAGTTCCACATCGTGTTTTTAGTCTGGGGGAGTTCAAACAACAACCCAAGCGTTTTAAACCAGCCTAAATGTCTGTCCATGGCTAGGTTAACTCCTTCATTTTATCATAATATGTACATATGTGGACAACAACTATTCAATTTGATTGCAGAGCATAGCATAGCATATGATCCAATCAATAATTCTATACATAGTGCCTGGGATGACAAAACAGAGAGCAACAATATATTTCCCTCGCCATCCTTATAAAAGGTGAAAAGCTTAAATCTTTCTTATTTAGAGAATAAACATTTGATATACTTCAAACTCATAAGAGAATGCTTGAGGATTCAACAGAGCATATCTAATTTCACATTTAGTATAAAGGAAATTTTGACCTTCCTTTGGTCAAATACAGGAGTTAATGTTCAACCTTGCAGATGTCACCAAGATCTAAGGCCATATTTGGGGGAAGGAAAAGACTGAGGCTCAATGAGCCTCACCCAGGTTAGTTCTCTTGGCTACTTCAAAAAGTAAGGAGTGCGAGAGGCATCTTAAGAATAGAAGAGTTCTGAGAACCTCTTCTCAGAATGAAACATTCTAAGACCACATTCAACAGAGGGGAAATCATGAAAATCTTGGATCCTAAAGTAGAGGTCCCAAGTCTTATTTTCCAGGTAAGAAATATCCAGTTCAGTTATGGACATCATGGGAAGTTCCTAGACTCCACTGGGAACTGTAAGACTATTCAGACTCTTCCTCACTAGCTTCCAAGAAATTTCCCCATATACATACCCTGTGTAACAACATTGAGTGTCCAGGCAATGGTCACAACAATCTCCCAACGTGATAAGTAGTTATGTAAGAATTGATGTTTCCACAAGGCTGTTTTCAGCTGCACACATCTGTGAATAAAAGATAGTAATGGGGCATTTTGATGACCAATTTTGAGGCACAAGATATGGGAGACAATTTCAGTTTTTTTTTTTTGTTTTTTTTTTTTAATTTTCTGCCCTATCATCTAAAAGGGGAGAAATGTGAGATGACATTGTTCACATATGTGTTGTGTGGATATCTTGGACAAATGGGATATGTTTAAAGCAAACTTAGTTGATCGGGGTATTTGTGAGGCAAATCCAGTAGAGAATCTATGGTGGTTCTTTAATTGCACTGGTGGATCTGAAGTGTCCTAGTACAGAGGGTGGAGGTCTGAAACTCCCCTTCTACACAGAAGCTACTTCTGAGAGTCCTTTTATTAGAATTTGATTTCCCAAGGCCCCTTTTGCTGAAACTGAATGTTTAAAATCCACTTGGTAAATGGAAGTAGACAATAGACCCATACTCCTACTGAGAAGACAGGGAATGTTAGATGCCCTTTTATGTAGAATAAGTGGTATAATTCTCTCATGGTCTAAAAGCCTTTTAAGGAAATAAAGGCTCAAAGCTACATGGTAGGAATATTCAATGTAAGGTATAATAATACATGTTTTGGGCCACACTTTGCTAATAGGTTCTAGGGCAGTGTTAGTTCTAGGAGAGTTCTGACATTCTATTCAGTGTAGTGAGAAAAAGTAAGTTAACATTGGAAAATATGAGCCCCATGTTGGAAAGGAAATCTCTGAAGCCCTACTGCAAGAGGAGTACAGAAACTACTTGAGGCCGACTGTGATGTTGCCATATAAACTTCGGTCCAAGGTAAAGGTATCTGGTACCTTATACAGTGGAGTATGTTTCCAGCAATGATTACCAATTTTCAATTAATTTTCAGAGATTTATTTTATTTTTATTTTTTTATTTTCATAGTTTGTGTTCATTCAGGAGAGACAAGGAAGCAACATATTCCTTCTTACAAAGACTTTCGATGACTGTTGCTGGCTAGGATACTTCTTTAACTTTGTTCATTATCCAGATCTAAGCAGAATTTATGAAGTTATTTCATTTCTATTGAATTGTGTGGAAACAGATGGCACAGGTTCTTTGTTCCAGTTTGAAATTGGACTATGGGACTTCACACCAAAGTGAACTAGGGAACCTGTTTACAGAAGGAGTCACTTTTGGAAATTTGCCTGATAAGTTAGGGATAAAACTACTTTGACCATATATAGGAATATCATTTTTGAGAAGGAGAATATGTTGGGAGGATAAAGAAGATAAGAAAGATCCCAGAAACCCTCAGGAAAATGTTAATCTTTGGAATTGGAAGAAGATGTCGAAAACAGCTTATCAAGTGCAAACGAACTCACAATTCAGAATACAAATGTGTTCTGAGAAATTAAGGTGTGCTTGCCAACAATCAGAGCATTTTTCTTACAAATTGTTTGGTAATCTCTTACTCTATGTTCTCTGTAAAGCAGCATGCCAGGCATAGCCAACAAAGAGGGAGCTGCTCCATTTCAAGTGACAGGCTTAAAAATAGAAGTTAGGTTATAGCTCATATTTTTACTGTCATGTCTCAGGACATCATTTCAGAGTTGTTTGACATCCCTTCTTTATTTGAGCATGCCTGGCCACACAGGAAACATGGGAAATTTTAGGAACTCGTAGAAGAATAGTCCTGAGGATTCTATTAAGAAAAGTAAATTTTCTGAGATATGCATGGTCAAGAGATGTTGATTTAAAGTTTCCACAAGCAAAAATAAACATCAACTTTAGTTTTCATATTAGTAGCTTTTCAGTAGGCTCCCTAAGCAACAGAATTTGTATTAAGACCTGTTCAAACTGAGGGGTGTGTCTATATTTCCCCAATTCAAAGATAAAATGTAAGTTTCTTCCTTGTCAGAATATTTATGTCAAAGATTCTTCATTGAAAATTTTTTGAACCTAGAATTTACCTTGAACTGAAGGGAAAATCTCGGAAACATTAGTAAATATATTTAAAGTTCAGTCCATAATATCAGCAAGTTGTGTGGGATTCCTCGACCTAAAAGTATGTCCAAAACTCCTTTGGACATAGTGGTATAATCAGAGACTCCCTTTGATTCAAGGTAAGATCTGATGACTCCTTAATCAAAGACAGATGGAGTAAGTATTACTTGGGGAGAAATGAGGTGGTGTTATCCTTGTAACAGGACAGATGATCAGAGTATGAAAATCTCCATAATAGTTTGTACAAAAAAATTGCATACCTTAACTCATAAGGTCCTGCTTTGCCACACGTAACAGTTCTTCACATTCTGGAGTATCCATATCTTTAACAGAATTAGCAAGACACCAAATATAGATACCATGATTCATGAAAAGCTTGAGCTACACTCTTCAGCATGATTGCCTCCTAAGAATTATGTTCAACCACCAGAACTGTGTTAGAATGATCATTTCACACCATGTCATGTGACTGAAGTCAAGGAAGAGGCATAGGGTTCCAGGATTGGCCTCCTTGACTTGATTTACCTGAAATGTGACCAGAGGGAAAAAAATGCTCCTTGTCAGAGGTAAAATATCTGTTCCTGAACAGAAATGATTTTTATGAGAGCCCATTGACTCAAAGGGGTGATTTTTAAGACCTCAATCATCACAGGAAGGGAAACACCATAACTGTGGAACCAAGTAAGTCCCTCAATCCTGTTGGACAGTAGGGGAGTATCACTTTTTACCTTCTGTAGAGGAGGTTGGACCAGGCACTCCTTAACTCCACATCTTCAGAGAACTCTAGAAAATTCTTATCCCTGAGGACTCTACTGCACACTTGACAGCACTCTGAGGTTTCTTCTGACAAGACTGCTCAAAGTCCCTGGATCTGTTTCCTATTTATACTTACAATAGGCCACACAAGTATGGGTGTTGAGGACAATTACCTTTATGATGAGCAACATAAAGAGAGATGTCCTTGTATCTAGGCTGAATTTTTTATTCATTGGCCATGGGACTTGAATCCAGACTTCTCTGAATTTATTGGTGGTGAAAGGTGTATCCCCTAAACAATAATTTCTGAGAGAGAATCTCTGGTCTATAGTAGTTGAATGGTAGACCTGAGTCAGCCATGAACAAAGAATGAAACTCCTGTGAATTCTTGGTAACAAGGGTTCCGTTTTTAGCACACCAGAGCTGTATTTGAATGTATGAGACACACTCCTTACTCTCAAATGTCAGTTCTATACTTTCTTCATCAGAGGGCCATGTCTCAGACCCCTCCAGTGCAGACAGAGAAAGAACAAAGTGTTTTTACTGAAGGTCAGCAGACCCCTTTGTCATACCCTTAATGTCAGGGACTACTATGTTTACAGGAAGTAAGGCTAAGGCCTTCTTCAAAAGATAATCCAACTGGGTGTCAGCCCTCTTGAAATCATGGGATACTTTACTTTTAAGGGTGCATGACTTGATGGAGTTCCTATTTCTGCTGGAAATATAAATTATACCAGTTCTAGTGGGGTACATCTGAAGCCCCCTGATGTGAATTAATCAAAGCTATTGCACGCTGATAGTAAAAGAGCCATATTTGTGGCCATATTAAGATATTGTTGAAATCTGAAGTCTTGCTTCTCATGTCATATATCTCCGGATATCTTCATTCATTGAGGACCAGATGACACCTTTGTTCTGAAGTGATAATTCTGAGGGCAATTAAAGAATGTCTGAAAATTTTGGTTCTCATGAGTCAATGCAGCCTACAACACTGGTGAGTTTCTAACATATTTGATGTAGAATGGGTACATCTGAACAACCGTTAGCTTATTGAAGGAAGTTGTGAGGCATATATATTCTATTTCATGTATATGTTTATACTGTCACTGCCTTCAAACACACCAGAAGGTGGCATCAGGTCCCACTACAGATGGCTGTGAGTCACCATGTGTTTTCTGGGATTTGAACTCAGGACCTATGCAAAAGCATTCTGTACTCTTACCTGCTGAGCTATCTCTGCAGCTCCAGCACATTGGTTCTAGACAGTTTAGTTTAAGGTCACTTAGGGAATTGGATAAAATCTGAGAATACCTGTTTCAGCATTTGCAGATCAGAAGTCACTTTGGTATACAGTAATTTGGAAGATCTGTGGTTCTTAAGTTGTAAGTCTAAAAATTACTAGAGAAAAATATCTGTATTTGGATTACTGGTTTAGAGCAATTGCACCTCACATGTCCTTGAGCCATGGAGAGTTCATTACACCCCACTTCAAGCATAGGGGAATACATCGTAGGGTTCTCTGAAAGAAAAACAATTTGGAGGACCCTTTTAAAGAAGGAAAATATCGATTTATCCACAAATAACCTATTAAAAACACCATCCATTAGAGTTAGAAAGTCTCATACCACATTTGGGAAAGCAGAAATATCAAACACTCTTGTATCTTTTCAAGATAAAAGGTCAATTTTGGGAGGAAAGAAAGCCTGAATATTTCATTATCGAGGCTTCCTGGGAACCCAGAATATGAATATCATGCAGGCCATGCAACAGCATAATCAATCGCCAGTATGCTAGGAGGAACTTCCCAGCTATTTCTCCTGGTAAATCATCTGCCTACTTCTGTACATGGCAAGGCTTACTCATTTCTACTGGACAACATATAAGTATATGTCCTGGGTTTATGAAATTGCTGGCTACTCTTAGACTCTGGCCAATGAAGCACATGGGTCCAGATCCTTGGACTGAGGTAATGAGGTCAGAGGATCAGAATAAGGAACACTCTGTCCACCTTATATCAAGGGAATCAATTTGCCATGGATTACATCAGATCTAATTGGTCTAGGTCCTTAATGATCAGAAGAAGCACATACTATTCTACATGAGCTGTATATTATATACCAAACTCTTATGGCTACAAATTGTTAGATACTCTTAATCAGAAGGGAGGTTTGTTTGTACTTTTAGTCCAAGGGACATATGTGATGCTTCAATGTGCATCTGAAGCAGCTAGGAGTAGAAATTGTAAGATGTAGAGATGGTTGATGAGAAGTAAAAGTTCTAAACTCATGTTGCTCATAAGAGGCAAAGAAAGGGAAAAACAGGGCACCCTGTGGGTCAAAAAAAGTACTGAAAATGCCAGGGTAAAAGAGAGAAGTGCACTGGTCACCCTCTTGAGAAGGACTGCCTTACAGGATCCATTTGGCAAGCTGTAAAGTTCTGGTGTGTCCTTGGGTCAAAGGAGTAATTCGGGAGTGAGGATTAAGTCATAAGCTTCCTAGAGCATTTATGATATCTCTTTTTTCATAGAAAGCATCTGTGAAGCACATTTTTTTTAGATTGGGCATTTGAGAGCCTGCCTCTTTCAGGCTAAAGCATTCTGAGCCTTACTGAAAGAGGACACATAGCCAATGTCCCTTTGGTGAGAACTGGAAAGTCTGAGTTCACAATGCTCAGACTGATATGGTCTGACTTTCCCTTTTAGGGGAGAAGAAAGAACTACAGCTCCCCTTTTGCTCCGTGATCCTTTTGAAATTGATTTTGATATGATGTATATATTTGTGGCCTCCTAGGACAGAAGGGTCACAAAGGGACACCCAAATTCACATTGTAATGATTGTTTTCTCCCTGGGCAAGAGAGAGCAAGTATCATGTCCTGTGTTTGAGATATTACGTGTAATTACTTTGCATAACAGGGAATGAAGTGGCACCTCCATTTGGAATTCATGGATGTATGAATCCCACTAGGAAAATAGCCAATGCTGTGGGCTCCCATTTTTGTATTAATGGAAGTTATGTGTTTCTCTCTCTTTGGCAGTAGAAACATGTTTTGAGCACTACTTAGTAAAAATAGGGTGGTTGATATCCTCTTGGGGTGATGACAAGAATTTGACACCTCTATGGGGACTTTCTCCATCTGGAGATAACTCAATGCCTTCTTGTTCTGCAGGAGAAGTTTACAGGGCTATTTGGGTATTAGAGACACTACTCTCTCTCCTCCTATTAGAAGTAGCATTTCAGAGAATCTCATGAGGAGACATGTAAAGTCTGAGGCTCTCTTCATGAGGAATAGAGTGGTTTATGTGCACTTTTCTCTAGGCATGGATCATGGTTTGCCACTCTCATGTTCTGAATGGGAAGCTTGACTGTCCCATTGTTCAGAACGGTCCTTTTCTGATAAGATAAAATAGATTTGGATGGTCTGTATTCACCTTGGTATGGTGGAGGACTTCTGAGGCCCTCCTCATGAGATGGTGAGCATCCAAAGGCTCCTTTAGCAGTATCAGAAGTAGTGAGGGTTATGGTAGTCACAGTTTTAAGATTTGCAACTTTTTTTCTTAGATGTGCAAGATCTTACCAGCATTTTGGAATAGTGGCAGTGTTTCCAGCTAGCATCTTTTTAGAGGACAGGTTTCAGGCCTGCTTGATCTACAAAGGAAAACATTAGTCTTATTTTTTGCAGTATAGAATTTTTGGGACAACCCCTTGGATGAGGAGAATAACTGAGATCTTTCTTATAAGGAATGCTAGATGTGAAACTCAATTGTGAAGATTAAAAGGTGGAGATGCTTCTTGGAGGAGTAGAGGTAGGACTGGATTCCTTTCAGCATACTTGGAAGATGTGAGGCTACCTTTGGCAGAAGAGATGCATTTTAAAACATCAAGTTCTGAGAGGCAGTATCTGATATCTCCTTCTGAAAATGAGACATGTTTCAATGTCCTTTGGTTAGAATTGGAAGTACTCGGGCTCTTCCTCTGATAAGAGTAACTATCTGGCCATCTTCATGAGAAGGGGTTGGAATTAAGTCCCTGTCTGTACAAAGTGACAGTCTGGGAAATTCTGTTGAAAAGGAAGTACCCACAGTGTCTTTTCTAGATGGCATAGGTTCTAGAGTCCCCTTAGCTAGTTGAGAAAGTTCTAGATATTCCTGGGCTAATGTTGGTGTTCCAAGGATCCCTTGATCAGATACTAAAGAGCTCAGCACATCTACATTGTGTTTCATAAGACACAGAGACCCTGGCAAAGATAGCAAAGATTCTAGAGACCCTGCCACAGATTCTGAACTCTTAGAAACAGATTGGTTACATGGCAGAGATTCTTCCAACTCTGGACTAAGTGTTGAAGAAACTGGTAATCTGGGAGAATTTTATGTGGCTGACAAAGATTCTATGATCTCTTGGGTGACAGATGCTATTTCCTCAGGGTTTTGCATACTTGGCATTGTTTCTAGTTTTTCCTTTGCAGAATTAGAAAGTCCCAGATCTTAGGATCAGATGGTGAATATCCTAAAGCCCCATTTTTCTAACAAGGTCCTAGAGATTCTTGGGATAACAAGGAAGTTTCTGAAGGCCGTTGGGCAGATGTTGATGTTCCTACTACAACATGACAAGACAGGGAATGTCTCTGAGTCAATACGACAGGTTGTGACACTCTCAAATATAATTGGACAGATAAAGGTGATCCTAGATGCACTATGGTAGATGCTGAAAATTCCAAAGCTCCTGGTGTAATATTTGCTATTCCTGGCTTGTGTTTTGTACAGGTGCAACCTTTAATATTCTCCTCTAAAGGACAGGCAAGGGCCTCCAGCTTTTTGAACAGATAACAAAGGTCCTGGATTCATGTGAACAGATAGGGACATTGTCAAAGGCTGTAGGGTAGATGATAGAGATCCTAGGGTTCCCTGTCCAGATAAAGAAATTACCATGGATCCTTTGGAAGAACCTGACATATCTGAAGCAGTTGGATCTGTTTTTTGTACCCTTTGTGGAGTATTCAAATACTCATTTGGTCCCTGGTATGAAGTCAAAGGCCCCTCTGTAGGTTTAGAGAGATCTAAAGGTTCTTCTGTGTAAGGAAAGGAATCAAAAGGATTAGGGAAAAAAGTAATGAAATAAGTTGGGCAAAAATTGCAAGTGCCAGAAGTGAGTCATTGGATATCACATATCCTGAGATAGCTGTTGAATTTTTTTTGTGCACCTGATGCAAATGAGGAATATTCTAGAGTCCCCTAGGAAGATGGCAAAGGTTCTACAGAGCCTTGTGCAGTTGCCAAAATACTCAGAGATTATTGATCAGATCTCAAAATCCTTGCAATATTTTGAGTAGGGTGGGTATATCACTGACACACTGAGGAATATGGTGAGTCTGCTACTGTGTAGTGTGTAGATTTGGACTGACTTCCTATACCTTTTTTATGTAAAGAAGGATTTGAGAGCTTTTGGGAAGTTGTAGATTGTTGTATATACCTTTGTGGACATGTGGACAGATATAAGGTCCTCTTTGCAGAGAGAAAGGGACTCAAACTTTCATGAGAATAATCAGAAGATGCTAGAGTCACTTGTTAAGTGGAAAAAAGACCCAGAGGATTATTAGAACATTCAGAACATTGTGATGTACTCATCATTGCCTATGCTGAGATAGAAAGTTTCAGAGGTCCCTGGGCAGATTACAAAGGTTCTGGATTCCCTTGGCCAAATGGGAAAGTCTCTGCATCTCCTTGGTACAATGTTATTGTCTACCAAGTTTTGGAGGTCATGGTGGCAAAGTTCCTAGAGCTGATGAAGTAGACTGAGAAGATGTTACATCTTCTCTCACTCTTTGAAAATGTCCTAAAATACTCTGTGATTCTTTATATTGTGACAATATCCCTGTGAAACCTGTTGAATTTTCTAGATTTCTTTGGTTGAAGAAAAATAACTTTATATGCATAAAGTTCCCTCTTTGGCCCTGGAAATTTTTGGGGGCTTTTGAAAAGATGGAAAAGCTTCTAGAACCACTGTAGGAGGTACAAGATGCTCCTGAGAACCCAGTAGAGGTGGGCAATGTCCTACATCTGATGGTTAAGGACAAAAGTATTCTTGAGATTTCTGGAAAGGTAGGAAATGTCCAGTTTCCCTTGGGAAAGCTGGGGATTTTTGTGCAAAATTTTGGACAGTTGGCGAAAATTCATAACTGTCTGCAAAGAAGTTGGAGCATTCAAACTATCTTGAGCTTATGAAACATTTTGTGCAGTCCACTGTTTAGATGTGGGCAGTTAAGGAGACCCTTAGGCAGAACAGAAATGTCCAAAAACCTCTTGGGAAGATGAAGAACCTACAGTTCCTTGTGAAGATGAAGAAATTTCCAGAGGCCTTTAATCAATTGACATAGATTCTGGTAGCACTTGAGTATTTTGCATAGACCCCAATAGTCTTGGGGTGGGAGGCAAAGTTCCCACAGTCTACTTTACAGATATGTACTTTCCTACTGTGGCTTGTGCAGATAAACAATGCCCCCTCAGTGCCCTGAGAATACAAGGAAGACCCTAGAATCATGTCTTTAGTTTTAGTCACTTTCAGACTTCTTTCTTGCGATAGACAAGAATCCCACAGTTCCTTGCTCAGATCTCAAAGATGATGGTGGCACATGTAGTGATATAGTAAGATTCAGATGCAGTCCAGCACATCTGGAGCTGTCTGAAGTCCCTCAGAAAGATGGAGAATATTCATTTGTTTCTGATTCTGCTGGAGAAAAAGCTGAATGCAGTAGAGCCCCTTCAGCAGGTCCTGAGTGATGTGTCATTGCCTGGGCTAAGATGGAATGTGTCAGGCCCCCCTGGATTGATTGCGAATATACTTGATTCCCTGGACCAGATGGGAATATTTCTACACCTCCTTGAGTAAAAAAATGAATGTCTGCCAGGTTCTTGAGGTGATGATGGCAAACTTCCTAGAGTAAGAAAAACAGATTTAGAAGATCTGACATCCTCTTTCACTCTAGGCAAAGGGCCCATGGTAGTCTCTTTGTGTTTACATTGTCCCAATCCCAATATACCTGTTGAATCAGTCGAAGGTTCTGGATACCTTTGGATGGATGACACAGAACTTTGCACATGCAAATTTCCAATTGCAACTGTGCAATTTTTCTTTTACCCTTAAGAAGTTAGCAAATGTTCTACATTTAGAGTGATAGTGGATATCCCTGACCACCTGGTGCAGATAGGTAGTGTTCTGGATAACTTGGGAAATACAAAAACTTCTCCTGATTTTCCTGGCTAGAGAGAACATATTCATTAGTCTGTGGCTAACATGATCAGCATTGTAAGTTGAGCAGATGGAGAAAATGTGAGAGCCCTCTAGTAATTAGATGGATGTTTGAACGACTTTGGTAGAGAAGACAGAGTACCTATAGGTTCTTGTTTGGGTGTGTACAGAGACCCTTAGGCAGATAGAGAAGTTCCAAGAACCCTTTGTGCAGATGAAAAAGATCCTAACCTTCCTTCTGCAGGTCAAAAATTCCCAGAAGTACTTGAACAGACTGGAAATGTCCTTGTTCCTGCTTGTCACTTTCTTTGTAACCTAGAGTCTCCGGGCTACATGGGAAAATTTCTTCAACTCCCTGGGCAGCTATGGGATGTCCCTACATGGATTCTGAATTCAGGTAAGATTGTCCAGGCACCTGAGTAGATGCTGAGTGTAATGAAGAAATTTGTGCAGATTCATTCAGCTCAAGAGTTGCTTATGGATATAGGGAAGTTGTGACAAGTGTCCGCAAAGATATGGAGGGGCTCGACTTGCTTGTGTTGGTGAGAAATGGCCATGGGGCTTTGGGACATGTCGCAATGTTTCTGTTGCCCTTAGCATACATGAAGACATTCCCCAAGAACCTGAGAATGAAGACAAATGTTTATGAGTACACTGGGCAGAATCTGATATTCCCAGAATCTTTTGGGACGATGATGACTGATCAAAAGACTGTTGAGTATATGGTGAAAGGCCTATAGAAGCCTCAACATATATGCCAAGTTTGGTAGATAGCAAATGTGCTAGATCCTTGGGACTACAAAATAAGACTCCTGAGATCATTGGTCATGTTGTGAATGTCCTGTATGACTTGAAGGATGTGGCAAAAGGCCTGTAGTCCCTTGAACAGATGGTGAGTTTTCCTGAGATTCTACCATGTGTGTTGAGTTCCCTAGCTTCTTTTGGAAAGATTCCGAATGTTCTAAAAAACCCTGGGAAAGATGGCAAAGCACCGATAGTTTCTTGGACAGGTATCAAGTGTTCTAGAGTTGTTTTCTTACATCTCACAGTTATTGAATTGCCTGATATAGTTTGCTAGTTTGTGGAAGTTTCTGAGAACATCATAGAGAAGTTGAGGATTTCACATTCACTTGGGAATATGACAATGTTGTTGAGATTTTTTGGTTTTTGGGGTTTGTGTGTGTGTGTGTGTGTGTGTGTGTGTGTGTGTGTGTGTGTGTGTGTGTGTGTGTGTGTGTGTGTGTGTGTGTTTGTTTGTTTTTATGTCCTGGTGGATGAAGAAGATCTTTTTTCAGATGGAAATTTTTCTGACTTTCTATTTTCAAATTTGGGAGTTAGCATAACCCCTGTAGGAGGCAAAGGATCTGTAGTTCCTTGGAAACATGGCAAGGTATACAGATATTCTACTATGTATGATGAGTGCCCTAGCTTCTTCTGGAAAGATGCTGAACGCTCTAATTTCCCTGTGGTATAACTAAAAGAACCCTAAGTCCCCTGCACAGTACAGATTGTTCTAGAGGTCTTTGTTTACAACTGACAATTGTTAGAGTTCCTGTTGTAGTGTGAGGAGATGATGGTGGTGCAGATGATGAAGGTTTCACATTCCCTTTGGAAGATAACAATGTTTCCTTAGTTCCCTGGGTAGAGGGAGAAGATATCATAGCCTCTGTATCAGATGGTGGATGTCATCGGGTATCTTGCATAGATAGAGAAAATGTATAAGCCTTCTGAAAAGAACTGAAATTTTTCACAGGTCCTGGTTCAGACGGTGAAATTTTAGAGTCCTAGTTTCAGATTTGGGTAGTCCCATAGTCCTTCTAAGAGATAAAGAATGTTTCTCAGCCCCTTTATTAGATGGAAATATTTGAGCCATCCTATGAGCACCTTGAGTAGATCCTAAAGGCCCTGTTTTACGTCTTGATGGTTCTACAGTCCCCTGTGGTATATAGACTGTCTCAGAATGTCTTTTTCTGATTTGTATTTTGTCCCTTCCTTTTGGGATGATATAAAAGACTCTAGGGTCCCTTGTGCCAGTGATGACATTTGAAGAGTTCTTTGCAAATGGAAATACCTAGTGTAGATGGTGAAGAATGCAGAGTCTGTTTAGAAGGTGTGTAAGTGGGCAGTGGTCCTTGGATATTTACCAAAGTTTCTAAGGCCTGGGAAGAAAATGAGTAAATTTTCTGAGCATTTGGTGCAGTAAGTGAGTCTTTTCCACCATCCTAGGTAGATAGCAAAGAACCTTGATGCCCTTGGCATGATGATGATGATGATGATGATGATGATGATGATGATGATGATACCAAAGCCTCAGTAGCAATAGCAGGTAAGGAAATTGCTACAGGATCCTAGCCAGAGAGCATGTTTTTTGGAAAAACAGAGACATTTTTCAAATGTCCTGGAGATTTCTGAGGATATAAATATGTCCACATATCCACATCCACAGATGGCAAATGTCCTTTATAAACCTTAGAAGATGAGGAAGTTGCCATATCACCTGGTCAAGAAAGAGAATGAGAGTTCCCTGTTTAGATGTGGTGAGTTCTGGAGTCTGTTGTGCAGTTAAGGATATTCCCACACTCCCTTGAACAGAAGACAAAAGTGCTACACTTCATTCTGAGGATGAGGGTGTTCCCTGTTGCCATTGGGTGAGTGACATTACATTTAGGGGAGAATCTGAGTCATACTGAGATAAATCTAGAACTCCATGAATGTGGGGAAAATTTGATGGCATATCATGATATAATGGTGAAAGGCTCACAGGTTCTGAAGCCACCTGTTTGGGTCCAGGAGCTACAATGGCTGAAGGGGAAATTGGCAGGGATCCTGGTCTAAGTGGCAAAGTTCCTACCATCTCTTGGGCAGGTTGGCAGGTTCTGAGTTTACTTTGGAGAGATAACAATGGTAATAAATTCTCTTGAGTACTTGGTGAAGTAGCAGCTGTATTCTGAGTAGTTGTGGAACAATCCACAGGCCTTTGCAAGGACATCAAAATTCCTGAAAACTCAGGTGAGCCTGAAGAAGATTCTAGAGGTCCATGAGTTGAGATTCCATGTCCTGAAACTCATTGTGCTGATGAGGAAAGATCCAGATCTCCTGGAAGGTGGAGTGAATGTCCTGAATAACTTTTTGAAGATGGAATATTTTTCTAAACACCTTGGCCAGATGACAAAGTTCCGTAGTTCCATGGGCACCCAGATATCCTGGGAAAAATCCTGAAAAACCAAAACACCTTTGCATAGGTGACAAAGTTTCTAGATGACCATGGTTAAATAATGATGGTCTCACATATTCTAGAGCAGATGGTAAATATCCTACAACAATAATGTTTTAGTCAGAAGCGTTTTTAGATACTTTAGAAGATATGAAAATTTTCTGGTGTGTTTGGGCTAAAGACAAGTTCTAGATGATTTTTTTAGATGTGGACTTTCCCTCAGGCCCTTGATTTCACAAAGGAGATTGTGTAGTCCTGAAGTCTGATTTGCAAAAGGACAAATTACCTTAAGCATGGTCAAAATGTTCTGCATCATTTGAGAAAGATGAAGAAATTTCCTGGGCCAGATAGTAAACACATAAGAGCCTTTTGGTTAGATAATCTTGAGCCTTTTTGGGGAAATATGGATTGTCCAACATGCCCTTTGGTAGACTGAAGATGTGAGACTCACCTGAGGAGAAATTGTAGCTTTTGATGTTTCTTTGGCATCGGGGGATGTTTCAAGTCTCCCCCCCCCCTTTTTTTTTTTTTTTTTTTTTAGAAAATGTTCTGTATTCTCCTTTGTTAGAAAGATCAAATCTTAACCTGTTTTTTTTTTCTTCTTCTATAAACTGGATGACTGTGTATTATTTTGGTAGAGGGAAAATGTCTACTACTTCCTACCAGAGAAGGCATGGAAAAGAAACACTCTTGGGTAGATGGAGATAATTGTAAAGCACCTTGTTCAAATATCACAAATCCTATGACCTTCTGCACAGATGGGGAAGGTCTTAATATGTCTTTTGTAAGTGTGCAAGTCTTAACCTTGGCTTTAAAATGAGGGGAAGGCCCTAGAGATACCTGTGTAGATATGGTTTCTTCTAGAGCATCATGGACAAGTGTAAAAGGTCTAAGAGCCTCATAGGCAGGTAGTGAAATTTCTCTACCTCCCTGTCTACTAATGAAAGTGGCTTCTCCTTAGAGCATCATGGATAGGTGTATAAGGTATAAAATCCCCATGGGCAGGTAGTCGAATTTCTTGACCTCCTTGTGTACTAGTGGAAGTTCCAAGAATCTTTTCTTCAGATGGAAAAGTGGATAACAACTTCTGTATAGAATTTTCAGGTGTCATAGACAGCTTGATGGGCAAAACAGCTTCCATGGGGCCTTTTGAATATGAATTAGAACCCAGAGGATTTTTGGCATTTGAAAATTTCTAGAGACTTATGCTGGCATGAAGAAGGACCAACAGGCTTTTGTGTAGGGGGGTAAGAATCTATAGTATATTGTTTAGTTGGGGAAGAAGGCTGATCCTCCTGAGGTGATAGGGAAGTTCTAATAGTCTCCTGTAAAGCTTGGGGCAGCTCAAATTTTCTGAATTTGGAGGGATGCTGAGGACCCTCTTCTTTAGAGTTCAGAGTGTTAACTGGTATGGTGTCCACTCTAAGTCGCCCTTTGAAAGATTGAGAAGGTCTCAGACTGCCTGTGGAAGATGCTGATGGTTCTAGTTCACTTCCTGTATGTGCCGAAGCGAAAGGCCTTTTGGAAGACTCAGGAATTTCTACCACGTCTTGAGTATGTATGGAACTCACAAGATCCTATTCTTGGAATGGCAAATATCCTTGAGCTCCTGGTGTAGGTGTGGACATTTTTCTCTTTCCTTGGGCATTTATTAGAGGTGTGAGGCTCACTTGGGACATTGTGATTGCATGTATTTCCCTTTGGACTGAAATAGATGATGTGAGCACATTTCTTATTGGTAGAGGACTTTGAAAGCCCTCTTGGTTTCATGGAGAATGACTGAAATTCCCTTGGTCAGGAGGGTCAGGTCTCAAAATAACTCTAGTAGGAACAGATTGCATAGGACACTTTGGGGGGAAAGAGAAACATCTTTGGATGTCTTTCTGAGAAGACTTTGCTCTCTGCCCTGTGTTGGCAGCTGGCAAACATTTTCAACTCTGCTAGGGAAAGGATGTGGGACATGATACTTTTGGGACAAATCACTGACATTACCCTTGGGGGAAAAGGTTTAGAGCCCCCTTTATGTGACTTACACTCCTGTTGTAGGTCCTCTTGACCAGAGGGTTCTTCTCCAAAATGCTTTGGAAGAAAATTGGAAAGAAGAGAGTCATGTAGTGTACTGGATAACCTTTTGGAAAGCCTTCTGGAAGAGCAGGCATTATGATTTTACTGTCAGCACAAGTGAGTAGTCTTTGAGATGCCTGTGCAGATGTTCAATGTCCCATAGAGTCTTGGAAAAAATTGGATAGTTCCATTACCTCTTGGCTGGATAAGGAAAGACCCTGAGCATTTTGGGGAGAATTAGGAGATCCCAGATATCCTTGG